>NW_025939609.1:44449-92811 GCF_000764305.2 Hyalella azteca | reverse complement strand
TGCAGGTGCGTGGCAGGAGTGCAGGTGTGCGTGGCAGGAGTGCAGGTGCGTGGCAGGAGTGCAGGTGCGTGGCAGGAGTGCAGGTGTGCGTGGCAGGAGTGCAGGTGCAGGAATAAAATCTTCACCTAAAGAAGAAATGTACTCGTTATCTAAGAAAAACCTAAGATAAAAGTATGACGGAAACAACAATATTATAATCGGATAAATAATTAACATACAGAGAAAAAGATCCACGCAGCACGCAGTGCTAAATGGATGGCATGCACAACATTACTCGATTGCATTCATAAGCTCATGACTTGGAATACATTTCCTACATAACCAACAGCGGTGTAGAATTTCATTCATACCTAAAATTATTTCACTGTTTACGAGTAATTCCATGATACCTTATGTAAATTTTTCTTATCCTCATCTTTATAACCAAGAAAAGGAGCTTTTACTGAAGCCGCTTACATCAGTTTTAGAGTTTTTTCGACCATTCATGGCATGAAATAATTGAACATTCCTTTATTAATGCGCAATTTTTATCCGTATGAATTAACTTTTTACCATTGAAAGACATTATTTACCATTGTAACAAATAATTCTAACGTTCAATTTATTTCTCGCCTAGATCATCATCAGAATTCAAACAGTATTCCAAAGTAAAGTATTCCAATTGCAGTTGATTTTTAATTATGATTCTTAACCATTGCAACAAATACTTCTACATCATCAGAATTCAGACAGTATTCCAAAGTACAGTTGATTTTTAATAATGATTCTTAACCAATGCAACAAATAATCCTAACGTTCACTTTACCCCTCCCCTAGATCATCCTGAGATCAGGTTCAGCAGGCACAGAGTCCAGGATATATCTCGACGACATCGCTCTCAGGGCGTCACCAGGACCTTGTCGTACATCTCCGCCCGCTATGAACGCTTCTGAGTAACTAATATATTTTTTATTATTGACACTAATATATTATTTATGATTCCTCACTACTTCTAATGTGAAGCGCTTGAGTTTATAATTAATTATTAATTATTATGATAACTAGTATATTATTTATTATTGCCATTTAATTAGATTTTAGAATTCCGGTAGGAGTTCCTGACTACTACTAATTTGAAGCGCTTGCATTTGCAACTTAGTTATTAAGATAAATAATATATTATTTATTATTGACACTGATATATTATTTATTATTCCTCACTCCTTCTAATGTGAAGCGCTTGAGTTTACAAATTAATTATTAACATAATTAATATATTATTTATTAAGAGTATGACATTTAATTAGAGCTTAGAAGTCCGGTAGGAGTTCCTCACTCCTACTAATGTGAAGCGCTTGAATTTACAACTTAGTTATTAAGATGACTAATATATTATTTATTATTGACATTTAATTAGACTTTAGAATCCCTGTAGGAGTTCCTCACTCCTACTAATGTGAAGCGCTTGAGTTTACAACTTAGTTATTAAGATGACTAATATATTATTTATTATTGACATTTAATTAGACTTTAGAATCCCGGTAAGAGTTCCTCACGCCTACTAATGTGAAGCGCTTGAGTTTACAACTTAGTTATTAAGATGACTAATATATTATTTATTATTGACATCTAATTAGACTTAAGAATTCCGGTAGGAATTCCCCACTCTTACTAATGTGAAGCGCTTGACTTTACAAATCAATTATTAAGATAACTAATACATTATTTATTAAAGGTTGATATTTAATTAAAGCTTAGAATTCCGGTAGGAGTTTTCTTTCTTACTAATGTGAAGCTTTTCAGTTTACAACTTAATTATTAAGATAACTAATATATTATTTATTAGAGGTTGGCATTTAATTTGAGCTTAGAATTCCGGGAGGAGTTCCTCACTCTTACTAATCTGAAGCGCTTGAGTTTACGAATTAATTATTAAGATTTGACATATTCGGTTAAGAAAATCGCCAAACTATATTTCTACTTTACTTCTAAATAATATAACATCAGCATTATTTCATAGGTTGTCTTTACGAGTGCATTACTTAATACTTCTTGTCTCTGTGAACATAGCTTGTTAATTTGTAATTGTTATATCTCTATTTATTTCTTATTTGTTATTTTTATCGCTTTTAATTACTTTTTAGTCAAAATAAATTTAACGAAGTCGATCAGATTAAGTTTGCATTTTACGCCCACCAATCGAAAGGCTATTTAAATGTCACATCAAATCATTTACATTTAAATGTCACATCTGGCTTTTACATAAACTGAAAAATGGACTTCTGCCATTTTTGTTCTCTTTGAATTATGCAGCTGAAAATTTACAAGTTTATAACTACTTCACTTTTGGTTTCTGGACTTAATTTTTGAATATTAAAACTACAGTTTTAAATGAAGTAGCTCGATTAGAGTTACAATAGATAGAATTAAAGTTATTGTAAATCTATTCCCCATGTACACTACATTACCCATCTCCCCATGTACACCACATTACCAATCTCCCCATGTACACCACATTACCCATCTCCCCATCTCCCCATGTGCACCACATTACCTATCTCCCCATGTACACCACATTACCCATCTCCCCATGTACACCACATTACCCATCTCCCCATGTGCACCACATTACCCATCTCCCCATGTACACCACATTACCCATCTCTCCAGGTACTCCAGTCACTTGGAGTCTCATCACTTCGGTGCGCTGGAGGTACTGCGGTATGGTGCTGGTGCACCACAGTGGTGGTGTGATGCACATGACACCTTCTGTGGCATGACACAGCCTCCCATGGGTGGCATGAATTGGGTGGTCGTTAATAACAAGGGTGAGTGGTGAATTGGGTGGTTGAGTGGTGAATTGGGTGGTTGAGTGGTGAATTGGGTGGTCGTTAATAACAAGGGTGAGTGGTGAATTGGGTGGTTGTTAATAAGTGGTGAACATCATTAGGGTCTGTTTTTTTAGCATAGTACATTTTATTTAAAAAGAAATATCGTGTTTATTACTCGAAAACAACACAGTTTTTAACATTGCATTTGGTACAAACTTACATGACGCTATTGCTTAGTGTGCTTTGCAACCAAATTTTTTTACCATTAGGACAATTATTTAAGAGTAAAGTACGAACCAAAAAAGTACTTCTGAACAGCTCGCATAAAAAATATTTTCGAATTTCTAATTTTAAATTTACATTGAAGAATCATGAAATTCTATAGGAATCCAGAGTTTTTAGTTGTCATCCATACCCCGCTACCTTTAATAACGAGCACCGAGACAGCGTTTTAAAATGCAGTAATCACGTTATTTTATACGTAGTTTCCAGCCCCACAGGAGCCATCAATGTCGTCACTGTTTCTAAACTTAAACCTTAACCCTTAAAACTGTTTCAGAAAAGTTCAACCATAGTGGAATTTTGTAAAATTTTGCCTCTGCTTTGGCGGATATCGAAGCCTAAAAAATAAGTGCCTACGATTGCAGCAATGGAAGAGCCTTTATTATTAATTCGCTGTAACACCGGTAATTTCGGGGCAAATCGATGATTATAAGAGTTATTCACGATGATAATATTAAGCGAAGAACTTATCAGAAGTACTAGCATCAAGTTAATACTAATATTGTTTTTTCGAAACACCGTGCAATATTCGAATGTGGTCCAGACGTCATTTGACCAGATTAGAACCCATTATAGTTATTAAGAAAAACCTATGACATCAATCTATTCACGCAAAAGTTGTCACAAAATGACTGCAATTAAGTCTATACATTGAATAGACAAATAATTACATAGAACTCGTCCCAGTTTCATTCACGCCCCCCGCTGGGCCGGACAGAAGTTTTTTTAAGAAAAACGTATGACGTCAATCTATCAACGCAAACGTTGTATAAAATGCCTTCAATTAAGAGTATAAATTGAATGTACCAATAATTATATATTGCTCGTTACAGTTCCATTCACGCCCCCCGCCGGCATAGACAGAAAATTTTTTTAAGAAAAACGTATGACGGCAATCTATACACACAAAAGTTGTGATAAAATGACTGCAATTAAGTGTATAAATTGAATGTACCAACTTATATATCGCTCGTTACAGTTCCATTCACGCCCCCCGCTGGGCTGGACAGAAGCGCGAGGTCCGCGGACCACAAGAAGGCTCCCCGCAACGTCTTCTGGAAGGCCATGAACCAGCGCGGCGAGATCGACGGTAAGAAGCTCGGCTTTAGTTTTTATTCATTGCAGCGTAAGTTTTCCAGTTAAATATGACTAAATTAATGTGTTATATATGTATAAACATGATCAAATATTCGTTGCAGCGACTTTTTCTCATTAAAATATTGCTGCGTCAGACTAGTAAATGTTAGGGTACATGGAAATTATTATATTATTAAATGTTTAGATTGTTTATGATTTATTCGTCGTAATCCATTATGAAGGATTGGGTATTGTGGAGAGCATATGTGAAATAAATAACTTTTGCGATATGAATGGGATTTTTGTGATGTTATTCGTGCGCGAGAACTTATTTTCTGCATACTGGATTCTGGATTTGATACTTTTTAATGTTTCTGCAAATTTTAAACTTTATTAATACAAACTTGAGTTGTAATATCTTTGTCATATCAACTTTTGTATTCTTGATCTAAGCCACAATTGAAAATATTGATCACTATCCTAAATTCAGCAAAAACTGTATTCTTAATTATCCCTAAATTTGTTAATATGATGTTTCAACATTTTTATAATTGTTAGCTGATATATATTTTGCCGGGTCCTTAAATTGCACATAATTTCTTACATGAATCAGGAGGGCAGTATTATTAACTGTATTCCCAATTTATCCCTTATTTTCTTAATATGATATATCATCTTTTTTTATATTTGTTTGCTGATATATATTTAGCTGAGTCCTCCCTCGAATTGCACATTATTTCTTACATGAATCAGGCGGGCAGTATTATTAACTGTATTCCCAATTTATCCCTTATTTTGTTTATATGATATATCATCTTTTTTATATTTGTTTATTGATATATATTTTGCTGAGTCCTCCCTCGAAATGCACATAATTTGTTGCATGCATCAGGCGGGCAGTTCAGGTGCGCGGACGGGACGATGATATCTGAGGACTGGCGGTGTGACTCCTACGACGACTGCAAGGGCGGCGAAGACGAACAAAACTGCGGTGATTTAACTTCTTAATTAAGTAATTTGTTGATGTTGAAACATTGCCTCCCGGCAAATAAAGTTGAAAAAAGCGTTAAATCTAAGTTAAATTCAATCTTTAATATTTTAAAGAACGTTACACGCCTGCTTTGCTACTGCGAGCTGAACATTTACAAATGTCCAACGTTTCGCAATTCTTTTACTTCTAACGATACCTTAATTTTCGTCCATTCTCATTCATGTCCATTTTCAAAATCCTTTCTCCAATAAAAAATAAATTAACTTATTTTCCTCCCCATTAAAAATAACGTATGCTTCAAAATTCTTTTACTTTTACCGATACCTTAATTTTCGTTCATTCTCATGTCCATTTTCATTTCCAAGTTATTTTCCCCAATAAAAAATCCATTAACTTATTTTCCTCCCCATTACAAATAACGGATGCTTCGAAATTCTTTTACTTTTACCGATACCTTAATTTTCGTTCATTCTCATTCATGTCCATTTTCATTTTCAAAATCCTTTCCCCAGTCAAAAATCAATTAACTTATTTCCTCCTATTAGTGTCGTCTGTTTCGGACATTTTATCGGTGGCGTTAGCGTCCACAGCGGAGGTGGACGACGCAGAGGCGGCCACCGATGATCTGCCGTCCATCGAACTGTCGTGTATGGACGGCTGGCCGCTGCTGGAAGAATGGATCTGCGACGGAATGTCCGACTGTCCTGACGCCAGCGATGAGATGCACTGTGGCCTCAGTGGTGAGCTGAACATTTCCAGTCAGTGGTACATTCCCAGTCAGTGGTGAGCTGAACATTTCCAGTCAGTGGTACATTCCCAGTCAGTGGTGATTTCCAGTCAGTGGTGAGCCTGTCTCTTATACACATCTAGATGTGTATAGTCTCCCCTCACTACACAGCCCTGTCTCCCCTCACTACACAGCACTGTCTCCCCTCACTACACAGCCCCGTCTCCCCTCACTCTCCACCATCAGAAAGGCTCGCGGTTATTGGCTTCTCCCCTCGCCCTGTACAAACAAGAGTCCCACGCCATTTCATTTGGGTTTTTGCAGGATTTTTATGAAATTTGTAATTTTTTGCAGTGAAATAAATATAAATTTTTAGTTCAGCAACCATTAAAATTTTGCTTCATGTTCCATCATTTAATCTGGCATTAATTGGACTGTTAACATGGGTTAACAATGAAAATAAAATGACGAAATTAATTGGAAATAAATTGTTGAAGGAATTTCTCGTGTAAACGATTTAGATCTATGCAAATAAATCCATTTACTATGTTTAATTTAAGATTCTCACACATACATGACATAGAGCTATGCACGATGTACGTTGTATGTGAAGCAATGCATGATGTACGTTGTACGCTTGACTATGCATGCATGTAAATAGGCTATGCATGTAAATAGGCTATGCATGTAAATGGGCTATGCAAGTAAATAGAAACCAGAGCAAAAACGGTATAATTTTTATGCTGAAAACCCTGTTGTCAAAATAAATAAACTCTGCAATTTTGCAGATTTGAATAGTTAATAGGAATTTTTGCCTATATAATAACTTTAATTATCAAAGATATTATTTAAACTTTTTCCTAATTGAAATATGCTACAAATTTAACAAATTATTGTATTTCTCTGCAGGATAAGCTGCATATGTGCGTATATGTGCGCTGAACAAACTTGCAAACATAAAACTTGAAAAACATGCAACTTGAAAAACATGCAACTTGTTATAAAATTATATGAAGACATTCAAACGAGCCGATCATGGGTCTGATTCATTGTAATTCATTTTTATTAAAGCAGATTGGCCAGGGGTTTTAAGAAAAATAAATTATCTTGATTTCATTAATGAAATGAATTGAAAAAATTGTCCCATTTTCTGCTCGTGCGGCCAGAATTTAATGACAAATTAATTTGCTTGATTTCATTCTTGAAATTAATTATAAAAAATTGTGGCAATTTTGTGCTGGTGCAGACACAGGAAATTCAGGACCAGCGCTGCAGGAGGCGCTGCAGGTGCTGTGGCAGCAGTGCAGGAGCAAGGGCTCCTCCTGGCTGACAGAGTGCGTGCAGGTGCCTGCAACACGCACACGCATGCAGGTGCGTGGCAGGAGTGCAGGTGCGTGGCAGGAGTGCAGGTGCGTGGCAGGAGTGCAGGTGTGCGTGGCAGGAGTGCAGGTGTCATTCCCAGTCAGTGGTGAGCTGAACATTCCCAGTCAGTGGAGATTCAACTCAGGGTTGCTTGTCATGCCACCAACTGCTGCAACTTGTCAACATTATGTTGCTTATCATTTCCGAAAGTTCGGTTATTGCCATTCATTCACTTATTGCGATGTATAACGACATACACGCGCTTTTTGTTATGATGTTGATTATCTTGCATGCGCTTATGCTTCATTGTTTATGGCCGACTGGCAATGATGTCGCTCCCTACATAACCTAACAAATTATTTGACAGATACGTTGCTAAACAACCTGGCGCAGAACAAATATTTTGCTAATTATCATATAGACTTACATGTTCTGAAGACACTCAAAAAATAAGGTCAGCCCATTATTCAAGATGCGCCTCTAACCAAGAAGCGACTAAATTTCGCACCTTCATTTCGGTGGCCGGAGACCGGGTAATTTTGCGGGATGTTTACCCTGAACAATCGTCCCAGAAAGGAGATCTCTTCGCTCATTTTCCCACATCTAAAGGAAGTCCCGGCCTCTTTCCCTGTGATGTGAGAAATCTCTATTCACATCAACACTTTATTGAAGGCTTAAGATATGTATTTCCGATGCGTTTTGTTTGTTCTCTTTTCAAAGTAGCTGAATTTAAATATTTGAAAGAAAATTATGGTTGTGCAAATAAGTTTGGACATTTAGGAACCTATTGTAAAGTGGAGTAATAGTATAACAGTCTAATATTCAACGGGAAAAATGCAGCGCTGACACTATAGGATAAATTTTTAACTTTCGTTTCCCTTTTATGAAAAGTTCCCATTCAAGGAACTTGATTGAAAATTCAGGTTCCATCCTGTCTTCGTTGTTATGTATGTATAATTCGAGTCACTAAAAGACTATTGACTCATTAGCCATTTATGACTGACGAGACATTTAAGTATAATTCGAGTCAGCAAAAGTCTACTGACTCGTTAGAACGTTCACGTTTTCGTTAATTCAGGTAAAGGTTATTTAAACCTTCCAGGTTTGGCTCCCTCATGCAGCAATTATTTATAATAATATCTCGTAAACAATTCTACATTCCCTCTCATTAACTCTACACTCTTTGAACAATACGAGATTCGTCCATAAAGCTCTTCTGTATTTCATACAGAATATAAATTCCAGAGAATAGTGGTAAAACCTTTTCTTCGTTCTCAGAAAAATTAAACTTTTACGATTATATTATAAAATAATAATTATTTTCAACATTGGATAAGATAAACCAAGTTTGTTTCACTCAGCAAACCTCGGGACCTCGGAAGAGCCTCGTAAAGTTGGCCCATCAAACTTAAGTTGTTAATTAAGCACCGCGCGAATAGCTTTCTTCATTCTAAACTCCACGGCAACTTTTTTACAGACATTCTTAGATTTTCTTCAAAGTTTTTATGTTAATTGACGGCACAGCTTTACTGTCAATCTCAACTTCGTGTTCAGGCTATTTTAATGTACATTTCCCCGGAGCTTCGGTATGGTGAACATGTGATGTGTTATGGTGAACATGTGATGTGTTATGGTGAACATGTGATGCGTTATGGTGAACATGTGGCACGTTATGGTGAACATGTGATGTGTTATGGTGAACATGTGATGCGTTATGGTGAACATGTGNTTTATCGCAATATAACTCACGAATGAAGGTGAAATTTAAAATTTTTACGAGCTAACATCACCGTTAGGTTCTGATGAATACGTGTTCCAAGTTTCATAGAGCTGCGTTCATTAGTTTGGGAGATATTACTTGATAATTGAATTTGGAGATTGGTCGTGCGACCGGACACGAGTCCGGCCGTAAATTTGCCCAAGACGTCCTAGGTTTCTAGGGCTCAAACAGTTAAAACAGCTTAAAAACATATTGGTTCACTAAATGGGGTTCTATTTGTAAAAGACACATTTGTGTTTAACCTTTATCTTCTAAAATTGCCGCGTACTAAATTTCAAGAAAGATGCGTATAATTTTATATGTGTCTGTGGGGGGCGATAGAAATTCAATAGGGAGCCAAAGGGGGCGCCAGCCTGAAAAAGTTTGGGAACCACTGCGTTATGGTGAACATGTGACCCCAAGTGGAAAGTGAAGTATTGCCAAGGAAGTGACGATGCTGATGAGATTAAGATGTATATTAGTCGTCAATATATCCAAGCTTGGTCGCGGTAAGGAACACGACTTACGATACCTGATGACCGAAGAGTTCGCTGGATAAAAATATGAATGAAGTTTATTATTTTCACTATGAAAATTATTATCTTCATTATTATAATTTATCACTGATCAGAACTTGCAGTTATTTGTTCAGGTAGCATCCGTAGCGCCTCAGTTTTTCCTCGGAATAAACGTGTAAAAAGTTCGCGTGCATATGATTATTCCGCCGCGAAAATAGTACAAAAAGGGGGTTGCAATGAAACACTAGAACATTTAAGTTTTAATCGATACGCATATTAAGTTGAAAAAAACTACTGGCATAGAAAAGGCAATCTGAACAAAATTAGGCCCAGTTACTTACTCCTTCACATCGTAGCGGGGCAAATGCACTACATTCACAATGGAATGTTTCTGCCCGCTGCTCCTATATAATATAGGAAGTTGATGAAGATCAAATTAATAAATAGTAAAGGGGCACGAAATATATTTCATAATGCTACAGATTATAAAGAGCTTCCACAATGATGAGCCGGTCTTAAGGTGCAGAAATGGTAATAAATGTAAGAACAAATCAAGGATAATAGTTAAGAATGGAGATTACAGATTAATGAACCCTACGTCTAGGGAAAGATGTTTCCCGTACTTCTCATCATTGGTCATGTTCGGAGAAATGCGGCGGCTTGCAACTAAAAGCGCGGCCAAAAGTTGACCCGATACAAAAAAATTAAAAATTCCTACTTTACCAGACACGTTGAACCGTACAGCGGTATAACAGCTCCCGCACTCGTGGCCATTATTTCCGGCCAGCGGTCAGAGCCGTTACCTACCTCTGCAAAGCTGGCTGTAGACCTTATTTGCAAGGCTGTACAACAAATCGTAGTAATTTTGTGCGAAATTTAAGGTCCTTGTATAGGCAGGCGTCGCACACAGTTAAGCCTACTGAGAGGACGGAGCACTTATAGCATTAGTTTCGAGTTCTCCTTTGTCAGCCATCGATTTAAATAAACTCGCTTTCATATCATATTGCGAGTTTATTGCATATTGCGTGATATATCGCATATGTATGAGACGTTGTCTTGCGGTCAAGCCATATCCTGTCCTTGATTGAATTATGTCGCCTAGTCCCCTCTCAACTTCTGCACACAAGCTATTTTCAATATTATAAGGTAAAATAAAATTAGAATTATTTACGCTTTATCGATGCGGCGCGGGACATTCGCTCCGACTATCATTACGAGATTATTTTCTGTTCGAAATTTCGATCGTATTTTTAATCAAATTTAGTATTGTTATAATGTATTTAACCCTCTACCGCCTTATGTCACTCTCCGGGAACATAACTTTCAACTTAAAAAATTATACATAAACTATTGAGTGTAGCAACCTGGTGACGTTTGTACGCAACAGAGAACATTTTAAAGTTGTCGTACGTGGCGGCAACCATCAGTGCAAGTCATTCTGCGCTCACTAGAACGTATCCTTTTTGGGAAGTAGACTTGTGACAATATTGCTCCGGTTACTAATATTATTAATGTTACTAATATTATATTATATTAGTAATACTAATATACTACTAAGGCTTGTGACAATATTGCTCCGGTTACTCATGGCAGGTGGTAGAGGGTTAAATCAAAACAATTGTTTATTTTTGTAGCGTATTTATCGGCCAAGTTCTGCGCTCCGGTTACTCATGTCAGGCGGTTGAGGGTTAAATCAAAAGAATTTGTATTTTTGTAGCAGAGTTATCGGCCAAAATCCGCAAGAAGAACGCAGCGTACGAGTGTCCGGACAACGGTTTCTTGTGCCGCTCTGACGTGCGGTGCAGCGCCGACATCTGCCCTGAGGCGGCCGTGGCGGGGGCGTGTCTTGCGCGGCCGCTGCTCTGTAACGGCGTCGCCGACTGCGCTGCCGGCGAAGACGAGGCCTTCTGTGCTGGTCAGACTATTTATTTATTTATTATATTAATTTATTTAATATATAATGTTTATTTTATATTTATTTATATTGTATTTATATATATTATTTATTTATATGCCTATACTTTCAAAAAAGTTAATTAAGAGATCATAAGTTCATCAGCCAATCATTGACGGCCTCTCAAGCAAAATCCACCAATCACAGACAAGATAATAGTGCGTAAGTACTTGCGTTCACTTAGCCAGTTTTGAAAGGAGGGTCCCAGGGATATAGCGCGCGTTGAGATTATTTGAATTAATATCTGAATGCTGTTTTCTTCCTTAATGTACGTTATAAGGTGCATATACACTGGGAAAGTATAACCGTAAAGTAATGGTGGCAAATACTTCTAACATCAAAATTTAAGGTAATTATTTTTTTTTAATTTTGGACGTAATTTTTGATAATTTTGATACAATTCATGTATGATAATAAGAATTTATAATTTTTTCAAATTGTCAGTCAGATATTCAAAGTGGAAACTTCTTGCCGTTACCCAATCTGCTCCAACTGTCCCCGCATAAAAGCCCCTTAAAGGTCTATCATTTAAAATTATTTCCTTCTTTACTCTGAAGATGAGAATTTTTTCAAAATTCCAACGGCCACTAAATTTTTTATTCGTCAGGAGCCTATTTATCAATAAAATTCAATTTTTCACAAAGTTAATTGATTTTGGATGTAAATTTCTGGATTAATATAACGGTAAATGAAATGCGCTCTCTGTCACTCACTGCAGTGGGTACTGAGTTATATTTTTTTGTTCTAGATCTGCACAGGACGGCCAGCTCTTCCCAGACTATGTCTACAAAACTCCAAGATGGCGCCTCATTTTCCAACATCAAGAACCCTTCAGACCTGAGGTCTGGTAACGGCTTTGTGGTACCGAGGCGAGACCACCTCGACGGCAGAACGCATCCCCATGCTAAAACAAACACCGATAAAATCAACTCTGTTCAAAAAAATTATGAAAGAAATGGAATATTATCGAACGCAGACGAGGATGGTGAGAAGTATACTGTATGTCGTAAATAGTTTCTGATCAGGAATGTTTCGCTATGACTCAACTGTTTTCTGGAGCTACGAGAATAACTTCAATTTGATTGCAGGCCATTACATCTGGTTGATGAATAAACAATGGTATGTTTTAAAAAAAATATTCACTAATTTCTCGTAAGAATTCTTACTTAATTTTTAGACTAATTTTATTCTAGTTGATGAAAATGGTCAAATTTTTAATAATCCAGTCTTCTAGATATCAGGAGAGCTCCGAGTCATTCCGATGCGCAAATTGGCAATACTATTTTAACAAATAAATTACTGTCAACTAATTGATTTTTTTAGTACAATAACTACTCGAATTGAATTGAATAACTGAATTGAATAACTACTAAATACTAAATAATAAATTTTTATATATTTAAGTTAATCCAGTTCGCTATTCCAGGCTCGGCGACGTTCAGATGCGGCGACGGGCTCGTCGTCCCCGCCACTTGGCTCTGCGACGGCAGGAAAGATTGTCCCAGCGATGGACTGGACGAGGTTATATTAAATGAGATAACCATACACTAATATTATCCTTCAACACTTTTTTTGATCTCTTCTCACCATTTATGTAATGTGACACTAATATTATCCTTCAACACTTCTTCTGATTCCTTTTCACCATTTAGTGGGTTCCCTCTCAACATTTTCTTGATCCCCACTCACCTATTATGGGTCTCCTCTGTCCCTATTTGGGGTCCCCACTCATACTATTGTGAGCTCTCACTCACCTCTATGGGCCGCCACTCATCTATAATGGGTATCCTAACAAAATTTACAGTCATGGGTGACTCTGCATTAGGGCCGCTTAGGACGCGGGGAGTACGTAAATTAGCTTCTTTATGTCAGCTTCGGCCCAGGGTTCGAAGGGCAGCCTTTGGGCAGCTTGCTAGCTCGGTGTGACTCGGATCGGCCAAACCTCTTCATACTCTGAGGCGACTATAAAGTCGGGAAGGAGATTCTGACCAGGGCCTATACTTTCAAGAAAGTTAAGAGATCGTAAGTTCATCAGCCAATCATTGACGACCTTTCAAGCAAAATCCACCAATCATAGACTAGAAAATAGAGCGTAAGTACTTACGCTCACTTAGCGAGTTTTGAAAGTATGGCCCCAGAAACTGATTTCGATCGGATGGCCAAGCAGACCCAGAATAACTTTGCGCCGAGTGGAGTGACTATTCGGCCGAAGCCTAGGCGGTCCCTGAATTTTGATAGGGTATACCGGGTATACTCGCCTTCTTATAGGTCTTACATTTATACTCAAAATAAATATACCTCACAAATTTTCTCCGATTTCCCGTCAGTATTGTGGTAAAACATCCTAGCTCTTTCTCCCACCAGACGGGTTGCCTGCACTGCCATGAGAATGAATTCGTGTGCCCTGTGAGTGGGGTGTGCGTGCCTCAATCTGGGGTGTGTGACGGGGTGATGACAGTGCCTGACTGCACAGATGAAACCCACTGCTTCGCCTGCCCACCCGGGACATACGTGTGTGACAAGTGCATCCAGAGGTGGGTCATTGGAATTATTTCAACGTTTACCCACCCACAACTTAAGTGATTGCGTATTGTCAGTAGGACGACGAAATGTAATTCGGAAGAAAAATCTAAAAAAATACAGATTCAATAGACTTTTTCAAAAAATACCGCACAACTCCTGCCATTCGAGGAGCTTTGGTATAGTGAAATTTGTTGTCCTTAATCGTTGTTCTTAACTTTTTTATTTCTTCATGAAGCTGGCAAATCTGCGACGGAAACTTCGACTGTTTAAATGGCGAAGACGAGCGCAAGTGTGGAGACATAAATTACTCCCCGTCAGCCGGCCAAAATCACGTGCCATTGCATTCCGCCAATAACGGAGTGTTATTCCCTGGTGAACAAGATCAGAATATTGCTCAAGCCTCATCAGCAAATCAAAACTCTCGGTTGGTTCTTCCATCTGATCCCCGAGAATCTTCATCCGGCTATTCCAGTGATGAGAATTTAAGCCATTCTGACCACAAGCGACCTCCTTCACCACCGCTCGACAAAGCCGTTGTTGACGGGAGCGTCAAGCGCCCAGGAAATGAGAGCGCACCCCCAACTCAACTCCTGAGCGACCAAGACAGTCGGCAGCATCCTGAGGACCCCTTTGCTGGGGTGCTTGGGCAGCATGGGAGGAAGTCTCCTACCTTACTGCGTCAGAGTCCTTCGCAGCCTTCTGGTTACTACCAGCCTCCACCAGGTAGTCAACGAGTACCATCCTCCTATCCATCGCCAAACAATCCATCACTAAACCCGTCATTGAATCCACTGCTTAATCCATCTCTGAACCCATCATTCGACTCGTCTCTGAATTCACTTCAGAACCCAGCTCAAAACCCTTCCACGAACACTTCTCAGAAACCATCTCAAAACCCATCTTTAAGCCCGTCTCTGAACCCATCTTATAACGATTCTTTGAACTCACTATCCTCCCTTCATTACCGCCCCAAAATTCCAAATGTTTTCAGCGCCACGAACCTCGATTCCACAAATTATAATGAGAACATCTTCGTTCCGAGCGACCTCGACCCCGAAGACCCAAATAACCCTAACCATCATTCCTACCCGGATGTTTACGCTCCCCAAAACCAAAAGAATTCCATCCTAAATCACGACCAGTATTCATACGATCCTAAAAACCTCGCTTTGAATCGGTACGAGCCGCCGAATTCAGTCAAAAATCCGATGAATTTCGTATCGGACGACGACTGTCGTCCCGACGAATATTCGTGCGCGATGACGAGGTCGTGCATCGTGGCGAGCGCCGTCTGCGACCGCGAGGAAGACTGTCTGCTGGGCGACGATGAGCACGACTGTCCCGACGACAACCTGCAGGGTGAGACGATGAATGTTTTGTATACTTATGCCATTATGGTTAATGATTCAGGTACCAGCAAACATTATGCATGGACAACATAACCAAACTTTGAAACAAACTCTCACGCATCCTTTCTCGTTCTCATGCGTCTGTTCCTTGCTGCTTTAGCGTATCTTTTTACAGCATTTCTCGTTACTTTTTTGATATTTTCAACCCTTTTTGACAATTTTTCAATTCTTTTTTGACCGTTTAAAAAGATTTTTCACATTTTTTGCTTCTTCTCGGATAAATTTTCTCCCATTCATTGCCTGTTTTCGCAATTTCCCTCACGTTCGTACCTCCTATTGCACGTACTTGCCCCATTTTGCATGTTTCCAAAGTTTCAAGCCCGTATCGCGCTCTCAATCAAACTTTCTCTGGTTTCCTTCTTGTCTTGTTGCGTTTTTCACAGTTTTTACCCGTCAACGCACTTTCCTACCCTTTCCCATGCTTGCTTTGCCTTTCGTACCTTTCTTCACCCACCCTTACCCTTTTCACCTCGTCTCGCACTTTCAGGTGCTTTCCAACTCTTTCTCCCTCTTCGCCATTTTCCCTCCGTCCTCATCTTTCTTACCCTTTCTCACTCTTTTTCACCATCACCCACCGTTTCTCACTCATATTCCCCCTCACGCCCTCTCATCTTACATTTCCATCTATTTCTAGCCCATTATTGGCCTCTCTGTCCTTCTTTTTATTTTTTTTATTTTTCCTGACCCATTGTCATCATGTCCCCTCCTTTCTCATATCCTGCTCTCCCATTCATGTTTCATTCCTCCTTTTGCCCTGTTTTAGCAAGGGTTCATCGATTTTCTTATCTTCTGTCGTTTTCTACAGTCTTGTCTTCTTGTCTACTCTTGTCCTATCATCTTCTGTCTATTTCTATTATCTTGTCTTTTTGTTCTATCCTTTTGTGGCTCCTCTATCTTCTTCGCCTCTGAGCACTTCTCTTGATTATTTGTCCTCTACTGGCTTTTTTTGCCTAATGTTTTACGTTCCTATTGTTATTCATTCCTATTCTATCATGCATAATTCTTTACTGCTTTTGCTCCCTTTATTCCTCTTCACTGTTTTCTCTGACCTCTTTTAATCGCCTTTCAAACGTTGTGCGTTCCCATTGCTCTGTCTTTAATTCAATAAAGGAGCAATTCCAGCTTTCTTCACGCCATCATCAGCCGATTTTTGTTTCGATTCAATCGATGATGGCTTTATTCACATGAAATAGAGGCGGACATGAATTGTCTAGAGCTATTTCGTTTCCTCGAAGCACTTTCATGTCCTTTTCAACCTTTCATCCCCCATATCAACCCTTATGATGCCCTTACCAGGTCCAAATTACAAACCTTTTTCCGATCTGATATTAATCATCTCCAAGCTTCGTCACCAACTTTTATCTCTTTAAGTCCATTTCCCTCCCCCAATTTCCCACGGGGGGAGGGGTTCCAAAACGGGGTTCCTACCCTGTTTTGGACGCGTGATGCGGCAAAATTTTTTTACATGCCTCTCTCAATTTCCCATCCTCCTCCCTCAATTTCCCCTCTCCTCCCTCCGACGGATAGCCACGCGTTTCCTTTCTCTCGTGGGGGGCGCGGAGAGCAGCAAGACGGACACCCCCCCACGTCTGGTGACCCCCTCCCTCCACCTGCCCCCCCACCAGGTGGGGCTCCTGTTCTTCAGGTACCGGCTCGACGGCTGGACCAAACCTACCAACGCTTCCATCAGGTACCAATTACCAGGTACCAGGTACCACTTCCTTAACTATGGTACCTTAACTTTCTTATCAGGTACCACTTTCTTAACTATGAATATTCAAACTATAAATAAATCACCAAACTACCTAATGATAATAGAGAAACCTAATATATCTTTAGAACCAAATTATTTGACGCATTATCGTAAACAATTTACAGTTCATCGACCACATGACACAGTCATAGGAATTTAATTTAATCCTAAAAAGTGTGGAGCTGGTGGAAGACTGGGGCGTTGGAGACGTTGGAGCCTCGGCTTGGAGTTTGTGGAGGCAGGCTGGAGGGAAAGGAAGGCAGTGGCTGAAAGAAGTCGTCATTATTCCTCATGCTCCATTCACGCGCAGAAACAAGGTAGGATTTTGCATGTCAACGTGCAGATCATCTACTAAATCAGCCTCAATAAACCTCAATAAATCTCAAGATTTTCCTGGGTCCCGCAATCATTATGAAAATTCTACTCATGCTGAAACATAACGATACAAATTTGGTTCTGAAGACTCCAAACTACGAGCATCGTGAAACTTACGAATAAAATTGTGTTCGTTCTCGAATTCCCCTCGCGAGATCGCGGCTCGTCGTCGCTATCGGCCAACAGGTCATTTCTCAAGCGGCTATAATCATCGTCCGGAAATAGTCCCTTCACCTCATTTCCGCCGCTTTTGGACTCTGTTTTGCGAACGTCAGTCGCCTGTTTTGCATCTCGCATGCGCAGGCTAGACCTTCTATCTTTAATGCTGAGTTCTGTCCAGGCAAGACCTACTTATATTTTTAATGCTGAGTTCTGGCCAGGCAAGATCTACTTTTATTTTTAATGCTGAGTTTTGTCCAGGCAAGATCTACTTTTATTTTTAATGCTGAGTTCTGTCCAGCCAAGATCTACTTTTATTTTTCAGCTGACTTTTCGCAGCCCACGTGGGCACGTTTGGCATTTGGTTATTTCACAGTAGAATTTTTCTTATCGCGTCTTGTGTGACATTTATATGTAAAATGAAACATCATGAAGTTATGTAATGGCAATAGTGTGCGGATTTAAATAATTTTAAATCTTGACGATTATTATGCTATGATTAAAAAGTGACATTTAGTGTGTGAGGAGAAATCCATTTCTAATTGTAAAGTTAAATATAAATGTGAAAATGTAGAGAAGTTAGTTAGACAACTCCGCGAATAAATTTTTCATACTGAAGGCGTTAATGTTGAATTCTTAATGGGAAGGAGAAACTGTGAATTTCTTCATGAAAACTCAATTTTTCCCATGACGGAGGCAATGAATCGTAAAAAAAGAATGAAACTAAAGGAAAGTTTCCGACTCGATGAAAGATCTTATTACGATCCTACCAAAGAAAGCTGTAGTCTTAAATTTAGTGAACTTAGAGAGAAGGAAAATGTCTCCATCAAGATTCTTAGCGATGACATGTAAACAAATTATTACCTATTGACCTGACTGTTGATGTGAGATAATCAGGGGCAATTTTTATCGAGTTAGTTTTTATCACTATAGTATCCGACGTGTTTTTTATCACTATAGTATCCGATTTCTTAAGGGTTTCCTACTTTTGTATTCTCTATCAGAAAAATAACGAACAATTTTTTAGCTCACAAACTGGAAAAAGCAATTGGTCGAAATTGAACATAACATCGATAATTATTAATACAAAGAAAATTTATTGTAAAATTTACTGTTTTGTTATGCATTAAACGGTAAGGGGCATTGTTTGAGTTACTCGAAGGATCTGTCCCCTCGTTTGTCCCCTCGTATCCCACGCCCTCGCATTACTTGAGTTACACGAAGGATCTGTCCCCTCGTATCCCGCGCCCCTCGCTTTACTTGAGCTACACGAAGGATCTGTCCCCTCGTATCCCGCGCCCCTCGCATTACTTGAGCTACACGAAGGATCTGTCCCCTCGTATCCCGCGCCCATCGCAAAATAATGGCCGAGGGCACCGCGCAAATGCTGATTAAAACTCCGGCCTGAGATCCTCAGGAAAATCACTAATGGCCAAAATTCAAGGCCAAAAATACGTAGGAAAAAAACATAACAAAATCACAAGGGTGTTTTATTATTTAACCTTTGTTGTAACTTCGTACCAAGCTATTAAGTTTTGATGTAATAATAACTTGACTTGTGGTTCATTTAAAGTTGTTGAAGCTCTAGAAAACAATGCTGGTGCATTCGTCTTCATTTTTAATAAAATGCAATTGATCAATAATAAACAACATTGATGTAAACACAAATAACATTGATGTTTGAAGTCAATGTCGCTAAATTTCTCTGAAATAATATTGAATATTTTATCTCAACATTCACTCCTGTGTGAATATTTCATACAAGACTTTGTTACGTTATTTCAACCTAAACTGTACATGATTTAGAAACACACCAGTAGCATTTTGTTACGTTATTCGTACGGTAATTGTAAATCTATAATAATGATGATTATTGTTGCAGGTGGCATTTGTGGTGAGTGGGAGTGACCACTTACACTCATCACACCAACTGCACTTCACTTCACTCTCCTTCACCACATGCAACGTCTCAGCACTCGCTCAACTCGGTGAACACTTCCATTATATTTTATGATGTTGCATCTATTGTATCTATTGTATGTACGATGTTGTATCTATTGTATGTACGATGTTGTATCTATTGTATGTACGATGTTTTATCTATTGTATGTACGATGTTGTATCTATTGTATGTACGATGTTGTATCTATTGTATGTATGATGTTGTATCTATTGTATGTATGATGTTGTATCTATTGTATGTATGATGTTGTATCTATTGTAGGTATGATGTTGTATCTATTGTAGGTATGATGTTGTATCTATTGTATGTATGATGTTGTATCTATTGTATGTATGATGTTGTATCTATTGAATGTACGATGTTGTATCTATTGTATGATGTATCTATTGTATGATGTTAGAACTTCTACGCACTTCAGGCATTAAGTATGAGAGACTCCATTACGCTTGTACTATAAATGGCTCACTAGATTGCGCAATATAATTGTACGATAAATGTCCACCATGAATAACTTATTAGACAACACATTAAGCTTTTACGATGAAAAACTTCCATGAATAAATCATTATGTAGCCATTAAGCTTTTGCGATGCATATTACTTCAATGAATTAATTTTTATCTTGATAACCTATTATATTTGTACTTAAAAGTAAAATTTGTAAAAGTTGTTGTGTTGACCTGTAAGTAAAACAATCATGAATTACTTACAATATAACCCATTATACATGTACGAAAAATCATGAATAAACTTACTAGACAACCCATTATACATGTAAGATGAATACGAATAACTAAGCAACCCATTATATATGTATTATAAATAAGAATAACTAGACAACCCATTTTACTTGTAAGATAAGTAGGAATAACTAAACAACCCATTATACTAGTAAGATAAGCACGAATAACTAGACAACCCATTATGCATGTAAGATAAGTACGAGTAACTAAACAACCCATTATACTAGTAAGATATAAGTACAAATAACTAAACAACCTATTATGCATGTAAGATAAATATAAATATCTAAACGACCCATTATACATGTAATAAAAATACAAATAACTAGACAACCCATTACACTTGTAAGATAAGTACGAATAACTAAACAACCCATTATACTTGTAAGATAACTACGAATGACTAGACAACCCATTACACTTGTAAGATAATTACGAATTATTACTCAACCCATTATACTTGTAGGATAAGTACGAATTATTACTCAACCCATTATACTTGTAAGATAATTACGAACTATTACACAACCCATTATACTTGTAAGATAAATACAAATAACTAAACAACCCATTACGTTCAACCTTATCTCACCCACTGAAGGCATTGGGCTTCAGTCGTGCGAGTTCGGGGCGTGGTGGTGTGGGTGGACTCAACCCATCACAACCCACGGCTATGCCTGGAATTTTGCCTACACCTCACCACACACCCGTCGCACCGGCCCCATAACTGGTTGAGTATCACATTTTAACCGTTAAATGTTAAGCATTACATTTTAAACGTTTTACAGGTTAAGCATTATATGTTAACTGTCACAGGTTAGGCATAACATGTGAACTTGACATGTTAACCACAACAGTTTAAACTTACAGGTTTTAAATGTAATGAATTTTCAATTTGCCCATCACAAGTTACCCATCACGAGTTGCCCATCACACATCACCCATCACAAGCAGTCCATCACACATCACCCATCGCAAGTAGTCCACCACACATCACCCATCACCCACATCCATGAAATCTTAGCTACTGCAAGTGAAACTAAACTGAAATTTTCTAGATTCTGGAAGCAAACACTGCTGGCCGCCGTGCCCAATAATGGGAGGTTGCTCCGCTTACAGACACAGCTTTTATTGCTTGAATTTAACCTTGAATTTTACGATTATATTGCACCTGCGCGTAAAATATGATGCCAGCTGGTCCACGCTGCTCCAGGTGTTCAGGTCTTTACGACCAGCCTTGGCCACTACCAGCAGGTAGAGGTATTAACCTTCAGTACACGCGGGATTTTAATTGGAACCGACGGTGGGCTATGAATTTAGGAGCTTCCAGCATCGCTTGAGAATTCGGGACGCATTTATAAATATTAAAGTTATGAAGCAGTCGAAGGCAAGAGCACTTTGAGTTTAACCGCGAATAAGGTTTTATGCGACCGTGCAAAATTATGTCGTTTATGAAGACTAGACTCGGTCGCAACAGCGCTCGCTGTGAGCTGTAGATATTAGAAATACTTGTCAGATTTTTGATATTTCTCATATATTAAATAGTTTATTTAAATGCTAATGAGATAGAGCGAATATGGAATGAATCATATTTAGTAACTTATGTTCAACTGCTACGGTAGAAAGTCCATTTTACTCCTAAAATACGCGTAGATTTCCGGAACCTGAAGCTGTCCACGTTTGGCCTGAAGTGAATAATAAAGCTAGAAGGGGAAGTATTACGATAATCATTGCATAGGCCGTACAGGCACGATAACTCCATAACAACACAAACAACAAACTAGCACATACGTAAGAATCAATAGATCAAGTTAATCAAAAGTTCAAGTTATCGAACGATTGCGCAGAAGTGGGATCAAGTAGCTGACTTAATCTATTTTTCAGTTCAGTTCAGTTCTATTTCAGACTGAATCTATCTATTCAGTCTATCCATTACATTTGGATGTCTGTAGTTCCACGCTAGTCTTCCAACCCTAGGAAACTGTCTTCTTATAATGGTGAATAGAGCCCCAACCCTTCTTATTATGGTGATATGAGAACCAACCCTTATTATAATGATGAAAAGAGCCCCAACCCTTCTTATAATGGTGATATGAGAACCAACCCTTATTATAATGATGATAAGAGCCCCAACCCATCTTGAAATGATGATAGGAGCCCCAACCCCTCTTATAATGATGAAAAGAGCCCCAACCCTTCTTATAATGGTGATAAGAGCCCTAATCCTTCTCATAATGGTGATAAAAGCCCCAACCCTTCTTATAATGGTGATACGAGCCCCAACCCTTCTTAAAATGATGATAAGAGCCCCAACCCTTCTAATAATGGTGATAAGAGCCCCAACCCTTCTTATAATGATTATAAGAGCCCCAACCCTTCTCAAAATGATGATAAGAGCCCCAACCCTTCTTATAATGTAAGAGCCCCAACCCTTCTTATAATGATTATAAGAGCCCCAACCCTTCTCATAATGGTGATAAGAGCCCCAACCCTTCTTATAATGGTGATAAGAGCCCAAACCCTTCTTATAATGGTGATAAGAGCCCCAACCCTTCTTATAATGGTGATAAGGGCCCCATCCCTTCTAAAGGCTCTCGGCTACACAAAAATCACCGCTTATTAGTAAAAATATTTGCCGCAATTGGATTGTTGCCGTTGAGGTCAAATGCAGTTTAATTTGAATGCTGTTGAGCAGGAACATCAGGCCATCGCACGTCTGGGTTCATCTTCGCTGATTCTCTCTTCGGTGAAAGCGGCGATTTTGCGGATTTGGTCAGTCCAGTCTTGCTGCTTCCGTCCTCGACAAAAGTTAATAATTTGGGATGCAAAAATCCCAATTCCGATACTGAAAACCAAAGCAAGAATACCGAACATCTAAATGAGAAAGTTGAAAATCAAAACGGGAACGTTGAGAACCAAAACGGGAACGTTGAAAATCAAAACGGGAACGTTGAAAACCAAAACGGGAACGTTGAAGAACTTTTGAAGCCAAACAGAGGCAACACATCAGGGATTTTCGAAGAGCTTATTGCTGGTAATGAAGGCCGTGACCTCAGCAGTTATTCCTCTATTTGCTTCAGGTGAGATTGAAATAATTTCACGTTAATTTAAGACAGAAAACTATCAACGTTGAACATCTTCAACTATTTTTCATTTCATGCATTCTCTGTTCAAAACATCAGAACATTAACGAACGATCAAATTTAAAATTCTAGATGAAACTCTTCGTGGGTGACATGCCATTTTATGTGCCACATTCTAATCGAAGTTTTCAGAGAACAATTATATTTTGCTGCATAGATTTCATTTCTTTCTTTCAAAATTAAAGGTTATCAGGGAAATGTTTCATTTGTGAGATCAGATAAATTAATGATTTGTGAGGTCAGAGAAATTAATTATTTGTGTGGTCAGAGAAATAAATCTGTTCTCTAACTTGCGTACATTATGATAAATAAAATGAATAATAACATTACTTGCAATGAGAACTGCTGTGCACAAATTTAACTTACCTTACAAGAAATTGTTTCCTGCCCATTAGAATCTTTATACTCATGATTAAAAAAATGGGCTTCTTTCATCTACTTGATGTTTAATACAATACATTTGCCCCTACAGAGAGCCGTGTAATACAATGCATTTGCCACCAGAAAAAGCCGTGTAATGCAATACATTTGCCACCACAAAGGGCCGTGTAATGTACAATGTAATTGCCACCATGAATAGCCGTGTAATACAATGCATTTGCCACCATATAGAGCCATGTAATACAATACATTTGCCACTTCGAAGAGCCGTGTAATACAATACATTTGCCACTACAGAGAGCCATGTAATACAATACATTTGCTACCATAAAGAGCCGCGTAATACAATGCATTTGCCACCAGAAAAAGCCGTGTAATACAATGCATTTGCCACCAGAAAAAGCCGTGTAATACAATGCATTTGCCACCAGAAAAATCCGTGAAATACAATACATTTGCCACTGCGAAGAGCCGTGTAATACAATGCATTTGCCCCTGCGATGAGCCGTGTAATACAATAGATTTACCACCACAAACATCCATGTAAATTACTAAACTAAAAACGTTATCCAGCCTCATAAGCATGCTAATCCTGAGTACAAATATTGGACAGTTTGGTAAAGTTTGAATTTTCTTCAAACTTCAAATTTTTAGTGCTGATGGAAATTTTACGAGTTAAGCTTTCGAATCTGTCTCTTGATGTTATAAAATATTCAGCCAGATATGAAAGGGCTTTGTGAATGCGAACTCCAGTTGCCAGTTCCTTCTTAAGTTCGTGGCGAAGTTTAACGAGTTACATGCTGGAGATTTTCGACATATACGGAAAAATCCGTCAAATTCAATCACGTTTTATGTTGTCGATTGAACAACCGTGGAATAATTTCCCATTCCAAGTCACCGACGTCTATTATGTTGACTTATACAGCAATAACAAAGTTAGATGGCAGAACAGACTTGAATCTGGCATGGCAATGTACGTAGCCCTTCGCCTCGTATAGCAGAAACAGCCACCAAAATTCCCGCTTAGGAACGAGATGTGAAAAGTTTGAGCTTCGTGGCGTTATTGAAGCGACTTTACGGACATCGCGACGTTATGAGTCCGGACGCTGTAATTAGTTCCATGCAGCGGCCGGGGGCTGTGGCGGGAGCTGGAGACTTCAGTGTGAGACTTAAGTTCCAGTGTTGGCCGTGAACTTAAGTGCGAGCAATAAAATGAGTGGAAAGCAGTCAGCTTTAGGACATGTGAGGCTTCAGTGTGAAGTTAATTTTTACGCATATTGTGCGTTAAAATTGAACCTTGGCATCATCTTTTTCGGGCTGCATAGGGAAGTGAAGTTGAAGTGAACTCAAACCCGTTAAGTTAAACTTTGGCGTTCATTTGCTTAGGCTGTGCAAGGAAGTGAAGATGAAGTGAACATCATGTACGTTAAATTAAACTCTTGAATCACTTTGCTCGCGCTGTACAAGGAAGTGAACATTAAATAAACATCATGTACCTTAAATTAAACCTTGGCATCACTTTGCCCAGGCTGTGCAGGGAAGTGAATATGAAGTGAACATCATGTACGTTAAATTAACCCTTCACATAATCTTGTTCAGGCTGTGCAAGAAAGTGCAGATGAAGTGAACATCATGTCCATTAAATTAACCCTTCACGTAATCTTCTTCAGGTTCTACAAGTTCCTGTTCGGGGCTCACGTCAACCGCTTGTCAGTGCTGCTGCGCCAGACAGGTAAGGTGGTACATATTTCCTCTCACATATTGCAGAAATTATCTTGTGATATGAATGCAAATAAAGATTAGGATATAAGTTTTATGATGAATTTGATCATAAATATAGATTAGGATATAAGTTTTATGATGAATTCAAATTTGATCATAATAAAGATTAGGATATAAGTTTGATGATGAATTTAAATTTGATCATAAATAAAGATTAGGATATAAGTTTGATGATGAATTTAAATTTGATCATAAATAAAGATTAGGATATAAGTTTTATGATGAATTTAAATTTGATCATAAATAAAGATTAGGATATAAGTTAAATGATGAATTTAAATATAGATAATAAGTGGAAATAGTATAGCCTATATAATTGGCAAGAAACAATTGTGTGCGGATTTAAATGATCATTTATTCCTACGCTTATTTATAATACTTTTTGTACTCGAAGCTGCTTATCCATTGCACACAGCTAATCTTAGTTAAAAATTCATTTTATCTCTGATAAGTTTATAAATTTTCACTATATGATTCACCGCGTCAAATTTGTGTTCATTATTTCACTCACTGTCCCCTAGAATTTATTGACACTATGTACTGTGTGTCCGTTCATAATTAGTTTTGCTTTAAACAATGCATGTAAAATTTAAAATTCTAATTATTAAAAAATATGCCATTTTATAATTTTACCTTTTCGAAAATTATGTTAGAAAATTGTGCTATAACATGTATGAGTAATACACCTTAGCACCCTGGCCTGCAGCGATCCAAATTTCTCAAATTAATTCACTAAAGAAACATGTTCATGTTCGGTGTCAACCTCGTCGCATAAACTTGCTCCTGGGTTCAGTTCAGCACCAACTCTGTGTTCGCGAACAATAAACTTAAGTCACACCCGTAGTCTGAGCCTGAATCTCCCTAACCTTTAATTGTGTGCTTTGACATCTTATAATTTAGCTTCAGCTAACTATCCTAAGAACATTAGCCATTTAAGTGATTTTAGCGATGTAACAGGCACGAGTGATGTAATGAACATAACCGATATAACAGGTAATCATTTTTATTTCCCACCACCAACCTACTTTTCATTAACATCATCTCACAAACTGTTTCTTACTCCTACCCAACATACATTATCTTCCTTCATGCATTTCCACCAGTCCTGTTACCGCGCTTAATATTTTTTCAACTCCCTCATTCATTATTACGGTTCAGCAACAGTCATGCCTTTATTACATAAAAATTTCGCGTACAGTCGCAGGTCACGGGGTGCACGAGACTGTACTCTACAGTACAGTCGGATCCAAAGGACTGTCGTGGTTGTCCTCAAGGATCTCCATCGATCCTGAACATTTAGTTGATCCTAGCGCACCTTTCGTTATCGTGGTAAGATTTTCTGTGATACTCCAATAATCTAGTTTATTTCCAATAATCTAGTGATTACCTAATAACTGTTCATGAATATTTATTTGGTTTCCCTGTGAAAACCAATGCTTTTGAACTATGAAGTTTGTATGGTACAATAAAGCCTATAACTGTAATTGGTGCTCTCCATTCACCGCTTCATGTCTGTAAATAGTATTGAATATTCACCCCTATGAATTTCAGAAGGTCGCTGAAATCGTTCACTCATGAATATAGCCAACTCACAATTGAATGAGCATCAAACACTAATGAGTGTTTTTGCGTTAGAATCCCTTTATTCATAAATATTAAGATCAATTATATAAAAGAAATTTTTAGATTAATAATTATCTTGACTTTGGAGAACGCGAGATTAATATATTTTTATAGTGAGTAGTAGTATATTCTCTTTTTATAGAGAATATAATGACGGCCGAGAGCCGTGCGACACTATGTGAAAAAAATTTATCATGATGGAGCAGTAAATCAAAGTGAAACTTGTATTGGAGACTTTGAGACAAACTCCAGTAAAGCCTTATTTCCATTAGACATTTCAACTGCTGCGATACGGCCTTTTACATCTATTTCCTAGACGTGTACATGTGAATGTTGCTGTAGCAAAACTGTATGATCTGTGAGACCGCGTAGAAAAACTCCAGTTATTTGCCAACGTTATCGTGTTGCTGATCGTAAATGAGTACCACTTCATTCTACGAAGCATTGTAACAAGTATTTCGTGAATAGTTATAATTTATTTATTTGAGACAACGTCACAGGTACGTCGTGAATGGTTATAAGTAGCTAGCAAAAGGGGTGTATCGTCACACTTTCCATAAACAGCTTAAATCATAGGTCACCACAATCATTTACCCTCAAATCTTACCCAACAAAATTAAACAATTACCTTCAATATTATTAAGAACAATTACCCCCAAATCTGCATAAACAGCTTAACAGGATCATTTACCACGAATCTTGCCCAACAAAATTAACCAATTACTGTAATTGGTTAATTTTGTTGGGCAAGATTCGTGGTAAATGATCCTGTTAAGCTGTTTATGCAGATTTGGGGGTAATTGTTCTTAATAATATTGAAGGTAATTGTTTAATTTTGTTGGGTAAGATTTGAGGGTAAATGATTGTGGTGACCTATGATTTAAGCTGTTTATGGAAAGTGTGACGATACACCCCTTTTGCTAGCTACTGTTATAGTTACCTTGTATAGGTCAACGTAACATGTACGTCATGAATAGTCATAGCTTCCATATATAAGACAACGTCACTTTTACGTCACTTATACACGTCACAACGTCACTTATATAGGACAACGTCACAGGTACGTCATGAATGTTTATAGTTTACTTGTATAAGACAACGTCACTTTTACGTCGTGAATGGTTATAGTTTATCTATATAAGACAGTGTCAGATGTACGTTCTGAGATAGTGGTTATAATTAATTTATATATGACAATGTCAAGTGTACGTCTTAAATGGCAATAGTTTCTTTTTAAAAGACACTGTCACTTGCATGTACGTCCGGCGTTCGTCGGATTACCAGAGCTGTCCGGGCACATGTCAATCAGGCGTCTCATTCCATTCATTATAATTCAGACGTAATATTCACTTGACGTGATAGAAATTGATGGAACAGTACTAGACCTGAGCCAGCATGGACAACATCACGCTACACAAGACCTCAGTAGTGGGCGAAGTCTAGATTCTATAAAAGTGCTGGGAATCTAAGTAATGCCCCCGAAACATTAACATTCAACATTTGTCCCTATATGGTATTATTTCGAGACACGTTGTTTGAATTATTAATTATTTATTATTATCTATTTTATTAGTATTATTGTAATGAATTACATTTTATTAATTTTACTCGACTGCATGTGTTGTTCCATGCCATCAGGTCCGCGCCACCCGCGGGGCAGGCAGCGAGGGGGACATCGCACTGGACAGCCTATCCTTCACCCCCGGAGGATGTCATCCCACCGAATATTACAGCGTAAACTCCTCCTTCCCCTCCAAATCCCCGGGTCCAGGTCCGGCCCGGGCTACAGGTGATCAAAGAAGGAACAATCTGCAGGAGTTCCCCCTGGAACAGTTCGTGTTCGACGTGTTCTTGAAGCCGCTGTTCCACGAGGGCTCCCGCGCCCTCAAGTCGGGGGCGGCAACCGTACCTCTGCCCATGCCTACGCCTGAGGTTCAGGTGCGACGTTGCTTATAAAGCATTGCTGTATATCATTCGTGCTTTATTTATGAAGGTGAAGCGGTATATCTTTGATGCTTTACTTATGAGGGTGAAGCAGTATATGTTTATCATGAAATTGAAGCGGTATATCATTGATGCTTTATTTATGAAGGTGAAACGGTATATCATTGACGATTAATTTATGAAGGTAAAGCAGTATATCATGAAGTTGCAGCGGTATATCATTCATGCTTTATTTATGAAGGTGAAGCGGATAACGGCCGTCCTTACCAGCTCTTTAACACATTGATTCCGATTGCTTCATCTTGTTATATTATTTCATTTTTGTACTGTTTTTAAACAGGGTTGCCAGACGGTCATTTTTTCCGGACAAATTCCGTGATTTAGTTTTTCTCAATTGCGTTGCCCGGCTAAAATTTATAATAGGGATACTTCCTAATTGAATTGTAAATACTGCAAAAAGAAAATAAATGGAATTTTTATAGTGGAACCTACAAATAAACTAGTACAGGGTGCGGCGCGGGAACTTACTTATTTGAATTGCGCGCCACGTGGCGGCCATTAGTCCTAGGAAGGTGGCGCCATGCGCAATATGGTGCGCGGGCTATGAAGTTTTTCGTCCACTCAGTTCAGTTGCGACCATGCAGTGGTCGAGAGAGGAGCGCGCGTTTTCACCTACAAGATGTAATATTCAAGAATTAAACTTGTAAGTAAACCCAACGAAACTTTAAATGTAGCTCTTTGTAAAAAAGAAAGAATTAAAACGCTATCTTTAATACTTTTTACTTTGTGATTTTTTTAAAAGAGTAAGTTCCCACGCCGCACCCTGTATATATTGAGTTATCGGCCTTTTTTGGCCTTTTTTGTTCGCGGATTAGGCTGATTTTAGGCAACCTGAATTATGTACCACTACGTCCTGGAGAAATACATTTCGTGGTACTCATGTGTACCACTTCGTAGTCAACGTGTTAACGCACAATTGAACTACTGCTCACTATCTCGTTACTAACAGCTCTGTATTGCATCATAGAAACTCTGCACCTCATCACTAACAGCTGACCTTATTATCACTATCATGCCCTTCATTACACCACAATCGGCTGTTTACCTTGTCACTATAGTTTCCTGTAAACGAGGACAGTGCAGATGGCTAGTAGACCTGACAGTTGCCAAATGTCTGCCGCTTGGTGTCTATCCGGCCAGTAAACTTAGACACGAGGCAAGTTTAAAGTGCCGCCGTGCCGGTAACGAATATATATACCGGCACGGCGGCACCTTAAACTTGCCTCGTGTCTAAGCTTACTTGCCGGACCAAGCGGCAGACATTTGGCATTTGTCAGATCTACCTCGTGTACAAGCACCTTATCGTTTCTTCAACTCAACACTATTAGTTCACCATCAACAGCTCATCACCATCACCTCACTATCACCCCCTCATCACCTCACCATCGCCCCTTCATCACCTCGCCCCCCGCAAGCTGCAGACGCGCACAACACGTCGCAGGCCGTTAAGTTTAATTTGATTAAGTAAAAGTTAATTCGAGTTAATTAGTTAAGTAAAGTTAATTAGGGTAATTAATTAACCTAACTGAATTAAGTTAAGTTAAGTTGAGTTAAGTTAATTAATTAACCTAACTGAATTAATTAAGTTAAGTTAATTAAGTTAAAGTTAAGTTAAGTTAATTAGTTAAGTTAAGTTAATTTAGTTAATTAATTAACATAACTGAATTAATTGAGTTAAGTTAAGTTGAGTTAAGTTAATTAATTTAATTAATTAACCTAACTGAATTAATTAAGTTAGTTAATTAAGTTAAGTCAAGTTAATTAAGTTAACCCGCAGGCCGCAGACGCGCACAACGCGTCGCAGGAGGGCGGCGACGCGTGCGCGTGGCTCACCGCGTGCAGCGACTATATAGCCTAAATGCTGTAGGGAATATATCCTACAGGATATATTCCCTATATTTACATATATATCCCTACATATACAGGTTATGTAAGGAATGTATCCTAAATATTGTAGGGAATATATTCTAAATATTGTAGGTAATATCCTGTAGGGAATATTCTATTGCGACAAATGACTTGAACTTGGCGACCCTAAAGCCGTTCAAATATATTTCTTGGCTCTTTACTGCAGTTAAATTTCTATGCTAATGAAATTCAGGATATATTTTATTAAGTATTCATTTTGTTTGCGAGGCGGTACCGTTGTTATGTTTTTGTTGAGGCAGCAAGATCTCGTATATATATTGTTGAGGCAGTAAGATCTCATATATATTTTGTTGATGCAGTAAGATCTCGTATATATTTTGTTGAAACAGTATGATCCTGTACATATTACATTACTGTACATTAAACAACACCATTAAAATATTTAATGCTGACAAAACTGACGACTGTGAAGTAGGATTGTTAATTGTTACTAGATTCATTGCTTTTATCGTGCGATTTTAAAATTAATGTAGTCGTTATGTGTCGGTTGGAAATACCCACAGGCGCTGGAAAAATTAGATCTGGTGGTGATGGTGGTGGTGGTGGCTGCGCGTGGTGTTCCTCATCACAATATTGCGCTCATCCACTCAGCATTAGAACCAGAACTTGCCCGAGTGATGCAATCATTCATCACCACTCCGTGAGTATCCAACACTCTATTATTCCTCATTCATCATCATTATTCATCATTAACACTCTATTATTCATCACAACACATATTATTCATCACTCTATTTTTCATCATTCATCAGCCCCCTGCATTCATTCATTCACTAAATGAAAATAAATGCAAAAATTTCAAACTCTCCGATCCTAAAACCTCTAATTTCTTGTTTTTTTTTTCATTGAGATGAACTGCTGTTAATAACCTTGTAATTATTTTAACCTGAGCGCAATACCGCATCAATACTAACCTAATACTGCATTAATCTACCTGTCAAAATACCTCAATAATAACAATTTCAATACAGCCTAAATACAAAGCGCAATACCACATTACAATCTAGAGCAGTACCGTATTAAAAGGCAGCGCAATAAATCAGTAATACCTAACGTAATGCAGTAGAAATACCTCAAATGTATTTACTAGAACTCCTCAAATTGTCATTTATTAATAGCAGTTAATAATCTGCTGCACTTAATTAGCATGTCATTTATTAATAATCAACTGCGCAAGAAGAAGGTCAATACGAACATTTCTGCTTTCTATTTTAAATAATATGTCCCGAAATTGTCAAGTATTTCTAAATATTTCAATATATTATAATCTTCACTTAATTAAATAATAGAACTTGTATATATTTATATGTCCCGAAATTGTCATGTATTTCTAAATATTTCAATATATTATAATCTTCACTTAATTAAACAATAGAACTTGTATATATTTTCAGCGGGAACATGAGAGCCACGCTATGTTTCGTGTTACTCCTTCTCTGTTATTCCTTCACGTTGAACTTTCCATCAGGAAAGTTCCCATGAAAGTTGGTGAAAGTTACAGGCTGGTTTTCATGATCCACGTGAGCCGCATCGACGGCGCGTGTTGAAACTCATTCAACTTTTGTCCATTTATCTGCCAAGTTGAAAAATGGAGACTACGTTGAAATCTCTACTTCATTTATTTCAGTAACTTTTGGCAGGAATTTTGACTTCGAAGTTCGTTTTATTTTAATTTGAATTAATTATTGGTGATTGTTTAAGTAACTATAGAGCAATAGTGACTATATTTACATAATAATTATGAGATAAAGGGGCTGAAATATACATGAAACTATAAATTACGCAGTGAATAAATATACAGGAAGCTGAATTACACAATGATGTAACACTATATTGGCTGAATTACAAAATGATATAAAACTATAGAGGCCGAAAGTACAATTGATATATGTAAGCCTGAATAACTAAAAATATGTTTATATTAATGCGATTGAAATTACTCGTTAGTATGAACTATAATGACAGCCATCACACACATTAATTTATATTTGAGAGACTGGCATCACTTGTTGGCTCCCAGTTAATGATTTTATGATGAATAGATGGCTTATGTATAATAGCGGACGGATCTCTGAGCGATCTCTGGGTTATCTCTAGCAGATCTCTGTCTGATCTCTGACTAATCACTGACTGATCTATGACTGATCTCTGACTTATCTCTGGCCGATCTCTGTCTGATCTCCGATTGATCTCTGACTGATCTCTGACTGATCTCTGACTGATCTCTGGTTGATCTCTGACCGATTTCTGGCTGATCTCCGACTAATCTCTGACTGATCTCTCTCTGACTGATCTCTGACTGATCTCTGACTGATCTCTGACTGATCTCTGACTGATCTCTGACTGATCTCTGACTGATCTCTGACTGATCTCTGACCGATCTCTGGCTGATCTCTGGCTTATCTCTTGACTGATCTCTGACTGAACTCCGACTGATCTCCGACTGATCTCTGACTGATCTCTAACTGATCTCTGATTGATCTCTGATGGATTTCTGACAAATCTCTGACTTATTATAAAGTTGGCATAAATTACTCTCAAATGATCTCGGACACATCATTAGCAGATCGCCTGGTCAATCTCTGGCAGATGTTGCGTTGCCTCTCATCATCAAAGCGCAATTTGCTGGAATTTTACAGTGAAATTTTTAGCGCCTGTGTAACTGGCAAGTGTTGACGTAGCGTTACGCTTTGATGTTACATGTGTCACCCTCCACCTTCTCCCATCCCATCACCCTCTACCTTCTCCCATCCCATTACTCCATCACCCTCCACCTTCTCCCATCCCATCACCCTCCACTTTCTCCCATCCCATCACCCTCCACATTCTCCCATCCCATCACCCTCCACCTTCTCCCACCCCATCACCCTTACCATCACCCATCTCTACTTTACTCACCCAGGACCATATACCAACCCAACTCACCCAGGACTAACTTATTCACCTCCAACCATCCCCGTTAATCTCTGACCGCTTCTCATACCCATAAGTCAGTTTTAATTAAACCAAAGCATGTCGTACCTTTTCAAAATAAATTATTGATAAAAATTATATCTCTTTTGTTAGCTTTTTAGGGTGAATATTTTGTAGGGCTGAAAGCTTTTTCAACAACTAAAATCTTATAACTTATTGAAAAGCCGAAATTTACTTAAGATCGGAAAGACTTTTTAGGCTAAGAAAGCTGTACCTGGTCAGATACATAGATTTTTTATATACCGTATCTTGACCGTGTGAAAATTTGGTGATTGTCCACGTTCCACCTGCTCGCACGAACAATTAATGAGCTTCCCAAAATCTTGGGTTGCGTCCGGACAGCTAATGTCCAGGTTCATGTTCTAATCCTGTATTGTACAGAATCTGAAAGCTGTACTAGTGCAAAGATTCGAAAGAATCCATAACCCTGGCTGTTCCCCACTCATCACTGACCGTGCCTCCACACACTCAAGTACTCCTTCACATCTTCAGCAGTTTCCACTCGTGCACAACCGTCCCCCTTAGGTCCCACATGTAACCGCGGTCGCCAAACTGTACCCCACTCAGAACCATACCCACTCACCAGGTCATACCCACTCACCCCATATTTACCAATTTTAGAGCAACAACTCCCGCTTTTCCAACCACCCAACCAAATCCTACTGCAGTAGCGAGTAGCAACATTGTGCTCTGGATGTATGTGGACACAACATTAAAGTTCCTTCACAAGTCGTACTATCGAAACGACGACAAGCTATGAATGGCACGACTGGTGCTGACGAACAAGCCTATATACTGGCTCATGAATGGCACAAAAAAGTTAGTAGCCAAAGAGACGAATTAGAGGACAACTCCAGTGAGGACATCGTCAGGGCTGTGGCCTGTGAGGACATCATCAGGGTTGCGGTCTGTGAGGACATTGCCAGGGCTGTGATCACTGAGGACATTAGGGCTGTGGCCTGTGAGGACTTGGTCAAGGCTGTGGCCTGTGAGGACATGGTCAATGCTGAGGCCTGTGAAGACTTTGTCAAGGCTGTGGCTTGTGAGGACATCACAAATAGCTGAACCGCTCTTATTTTCCTATTGATGTTACAAATCAAAATCAGGAGGAATTTCAAGATGACTTTTATTGCACGAGATTCGTTAAGATGACATCACTTGATCCTGTTGAACTACCAAGGAAACCACCAGTCTACAACCAATGCACCAGCTTCATGCATGGTTCCATGCTCCTTTGCACCTAATAGGGTATGTCCAACATACACCCAGCCTCCAGTTGGGCATATTCAACCTAAACCCAGCCTCTAGTTGGGCATATTCAACCTAAACCCAGCCTCTAGTTGAACATATTCAACCTAAACCCAGCCTCTAGTTGGGCATATTCAACCTTAACCCAGCCTCTAGTTGGGCATATTCAACCTTAACTCAGCCTCTAGTTGGCATATTCAACCTGAACCCAGCCTCTAGTTGGGCATATTCAACCTGAACCCAGCCTCTAGTTGGCATATTCAACCTACACCCAGCCTCTAGTTGGGCATATTCAACCTACATCCAGCCTCTAGTCGGGCATATTCAACCTAAACCCAGCCGCTAGTTGGGCATATTCAACCTACTCCCAGCCTCTAGTTGAACATATTCAACCTACACCCAGCCTTTAGTTGGACATATTTAACCTAAACCCAGCCTCTAGTTGGACATATTCAACCTAAACCCAGCCTCTAGTTGGGCATATTTAACCTACACCCAGCCTCTAGTCGGGCATATTTAACCTACACCCAGCCTCTAGTTGAACATATTCAACCTACACCCAGCCTCTAGTTGGACATATTCAACCTACACCCAGCCTCTAGTTGGACATATTCAACCTACACCCAGCCTCTAGTTGGCATATTCAACCTACACTCAGCCTCTAGTTGGCATATTCAACCTACACCCAGCCTTTAGTTGGACATATTCAACCTACACCCACTAAGTTCAGCCAGCCTTCAGCTAATAAGGTCGAGGAATCTGAAACCAAAGCTCGAAGTCGGAGTTTAAGAAGTTCTGCGCATCAGACCCTCCTCCATCACCGCAATCATCCAACAAGAGAATCCAACACCGCAAGAAACTTACGCGATGATGGCGGGTAAAATTTCACGCGCGGCCAGCGCTGCGTCACGATGCGGGACCGAAAGTTCTGTGATGCCTGCTAAGTCTTTATTATGAAGGCCACCTTTTGTTATTCTTTCTGGAAATTTGATCAGGAACAGAGGTTTGGGAAATTTAGGGTAATCATTTTTGGCTCGTCAAAACAATTAAACCATCAGGCACAAGACCTCATTGTGAAAGCATAAAATTGAAATAGAAAACAATGAATTAGCTCTCGAAATACATGAATTAGCCGAAAATTTTTGATTCCTGCTTCGGAATAGAAATTTTCTCATGTAAACCAGTGATGCCTAGGATATATCCATTAAATCCTGTCCGTAACGAATATCCAGTTCATTAAATCCTGTCTTCAATCCTGTTCTTAAAATATCCTATCCATGAAATCCCATCCGTAGCGAATAAATAGCCATTAATCCTGTCTCGCTGTCCGTACATGTCTAGGAAATATCCATGAAATCCTGTTCGTAACCCCCGCAGAGTTTGGAGCCCCGACGCGGCTCCGCCAAATGCCCCAGAGTTCTTGCGGGGCGGGACCGCGTGATGGCCGTGGACGGGGGCGACCCTGGCAGCCTCTCCTTCACAGTCTCCAACATCCCTGTGAGACAGAGGGCGGCACTCGCCGTCCCCATGTGTTATGGGACAGTATCCATCGTCCCCATGTGTTATGGGACGGCTTGCATCGTCCCATGCATTATGGGACGGTGTTATGGGACGGTTTCCATTGTCCCCATGTATTATGGGACGGTGTTATGGGACGGTGTTATGGGACGGTGTTATGGGACAGTATCCATCGTCCTCATGTGTTATGGGACAGTATCCATCGTCCCTATGTGTTATGGGACGGTATCCATCGTCCCTATGTGTTATGGGACGGTATCCATCGTCCCTATGTGTTATGGGACGGCATCCATCGTCCCTATGTGCTATGGGACGGTGTCCAACATCATCTGGGGTTTCAAGAATTTTTTCTTTATGTTGTCTTCTGCCCAATCATCGTATTACGCACCGAATCTCTTTTAATGTACAAAAGTTGAAATTTAATACAATCCTCCAGTAATTCAATCAGACCATATGATGAAACCGAAGAGATTCGCAAACATACGATGACATTGTGCAGAATAACAGCATAGCCCACCGTTACATACTATGACGCTGAGTATAATAACAGTATAGCTCTCCGTTATTTACGATAACACTACAGAATAACAGCACAGTCCACCGTTACTTACGATGACACTGTACAGAATAACAGCACAGCCCTCCGTTACTTACGATGACACTGTGCAGAATAACAGCATATCCCTCCGTTACTTACGATAACACTGTGCAGAATAACAGCATAGCCCTCCATTACTTACGAAGACACTGTACAGAATAACAGCAAAGCCAACCGTTTCATTCACGTACAATCGGTGCAGGAAAGCCTGACCGAAAAGCCCTGGTCGTGTGAGTTCGACGTCAAGAAAATATCGGCATCGACGGAGGCGCTGACGAAGCTTATGGCGGCCCAGGCGCACCAACTGCTGAAGAACTTCAACATTTTGCCGTACGCGCACTCAGCGCCATCTGGTGACGTGGCTTGGCAATACTCCACTTTGTCGTCTGCTGTTGTGACTTTGCCAGGATATTTCCAGGTTTGTGTGTTTTGAGGAGGTACAAATATGTTTATTTTATAGGTCTCGCAAGTTTTTATATACCGGAGAACTAAATTTCCAATTTGAATGTATCAAATTGTGTCGCCAAGTAATACCATTATCCCCAAGATACTTTGTGGGTCTCACTATGATTTATTTTAAGGTTTTTCACAAATACTAGATCAACTTGAATAAACTGTTCTCAGAGAGTGGAAACAATAAACTGTTCTCAGTGAGTGTTTCAGGGTTTCCAAACACAATTTAGTTTTCAGGTTCTCTTTCTTGAATCTTGACAAATGCTGGGTAACGAGTTCCTTGGACCAAATACCTGCCAAATTTCATACATCAGTACGCAAAATACATTTCATTTCCTAAAACACTGTATTAATTTTTATTATGTGCATTTACTAGCACTGATACTTACTATCAGCCGAGTCTAAACAGGATTGCCTTCTAATTTTTGTCTAGCATCAGATGGCATATATAACAAAACTAACCTTATTTCTGATCGTCCGTGATGCGAGACAATAGCAGACATATTCTCCTTTTTAATTTGAAAAACATGACTCAATATAGGGAGGATTAAAAAACTAAATAAATCAAATTATTATAATATTTCATAATTCATCTCAGTTTATGCGCTCATAAGTTATGCAATAAATGCGACAAAGTGAATGACCTGAGCAACGGTCTAGGCTCGGCGAGGTTGCGTGCGGTCTATATAGACTGCAATCTAAATGTTTTTACTATCTATTTAAAAATCGACTTCATTTTAAATTATCCACTAAACCTGGGTGCAAGATGCTGTTGTGCATTCATATTTGTTGTCACGATGTTTTAATTTCAAATTAAGGTCAATACGAAACAATACATTTTGAAACGTTCACTTCGACTTCAGCGAGTCAGTGGCCGTTCGCGGTCTACTAACTATTGATATTTGCTTATTCTATAGAAGTTTTACTAATTACAAATGTGTTTTCTACTACCCATATTCTTATTTCCATATTTTATTTTACATTATCAATAAGGTGTTCGGAATTATCGTTATATTATGGTAGGATGTTCGCAATTATTTCTCAACATATATTCTTTATGGTACTAAATATGGTACTGATTGCAAGCAATAATTATAATATAATTAACATTCACACATTTTCACCAGGGCTCCGTGGTGACGCTGGCTGATGGTGCGCGCGTGGGGGTGGGTAGCGTGACGTGTAGAGGTGCGATCGGGTCTACTTTCTCTACCTCATCATCTACCCTCCAAAACTCACCATCATCTACCCTCCAAACCTCACCGTCATCTATCCTCCCAACATCACCATCAACCAACCCTAATATTGTCTCGACTCACGATATACTGAGGAGTAATCTACAGTCAACTCTACCCGGCTTAGAGTCTACCCAGTCTACTTCGTCTACCTCATCACCAGCCTCGCATCTACCCAGCGTCTTGTTGGCCCGGCCTAAAGTCCGCGCTGCTGATGGATACACGCTGGATAATTCAGGCGACATTGCCGGTAATCTGGGATGAATTACATTGTGACTTAAAACGCTTCTTTAACTGTTAATATCAGCGAGATCATTACATATTTATTGCATTATTTACTTTCAGCGAGATTATTACATCTTTATTACATTATTTAATATCAGCGAGATCATTACATATTTATTGCATTATTTACTTTCAGCGAGATTATTACATCTTTATTTAATTATTTAATATCTGCGAGATTATTACATCAATATTTAATTATTTAATATCAGCGATATTACTACATCTTTATTAAATTATTTAATAGCATAGAAATTATTACTTATTTATTGAATTTCTCTGTCATGACACTTGCTGCTGCTGTGACCGTTATAACATGAATAGAATCTGTATGCAGGCGGCAGCGTTAAAGTATATTTGTACTGAGCTTTTCTAATGAATGGTGATCTTTATAGAAATTGCTCTATAATGAATTTATGCCTAATTTCTGTGTAGCGAAAAAGTTTAATTTATGCACCATGGAATATCCATTACATTTTTGAACCATGCATGAAATGTATGGTTCACAAATATTCATGCGTATGCAAATCAAGCAAATAATTCATAATAATTCATAAATAATTAAAATAATTCAAATAATTCATAATAATTCATAAAAAATTAAAATAATTCATAAAGAATTCAAGCAAATCAAGCAAATATTCATTAGTATGCAAATCATATTCATATATATAAAGTATGCAAATCAAGTGCATCTCTTCCATGGTCCCAGTGTTGGTGTACCACTGCACCAGCTTGGCTGTGAACTGCAGTGACTGCACCAGCTTACTGGGTGCACCACCTGGTGCACAAGACAGCGGTGAACCAGCTGCACCGTGGTGTGGTTGGTGCACCAGCACCAATACGTGCACCAGCAGAAGTCACTGCACTGTCGGGGACTGGCTGCTGGTGAGTCACTTGACCCACTTCCCTCAGCACTTCCCTCACCTCTTCCCTCACCACTTCCCTCACCACTTCCCTCACCACTTCCCCCACCATTTCCCTCACCACTTCACACTTCCCAAGTCACTCAACATTTCATTTAAACATTCAAATAAATCCGTCATTTAGATAACATCCTAGATAACAATCCCGGAATCTAGAATCTGTTTTTCAAACGAAAACAATCATGTCAACTTTTAACTTGTAACAATTGTGTTTATTTGATATCAAAGCAGCCGGTGCAACATGTTGTAAGCGAAAGCCGACGTAACTCATTATTATTCAACAAGAACGCAGCATCCTGGAACAAAATAACACTACTATAAAACAGGAAAAACGGTAACGTAAAGGGAATATATTCATATGTGAAGGTCTTACACATACAGAAACTATTTACAGAATTTTTACAAGGAGAACAGTAGTTATTGGTCGTGAATGTGTCAATGCCAACAATGGTCACTAGTTCTAGAGCGAAGTAACTTGTAAGAACTGAACGGAATACTATTTACATGTGGGCGCTATAACAGAATTTTCATAATACAACATAACATACGTAGCAAAGCTCATGTTTGATCGAGTTTAGGGCAAGCAAACGCGTGTCCACTGAAGCTCTTTGATGAGCTGATGGTCAATCATGCGACCTCGTCTGATGGACAGTGCTGGCCGCTGATGCCTTGACCACCCTGCCATCGATGACATATTCAAGTGTCCTTGACATGTATAGGCACATTGTTTAAACTATTTTCGTTCAGATTTCCGTTGACTTTTTTGGCAATTGTCTCACAATTTTCATGCTAATTTTTAGGAAATTGTAACCTGATTATCTCGAAAATTCTCCACGCGGAATACTGAGAGAATAACGGCAAGATTGTCTCAATATATTCGTTGTAAATTTCCGTGAAATTTTGCGCTCTTTATCTAAACAACGTTCATGGAGATATCGGCTCAAATTCGTGGCAGTGTTATAACAATATTCGTGCAGATTTCCGTCTAAATTACTGTCGTTTTATCTCAACAATTTTCATGCAGGATTGCAGATTTTCTAGAAAATTATAGGCAGATTGCCGTAGCAATTTTCATGCTGAATTTCGGACATCCATGAAAACATAAAGAAGGCAATCTTAATTTTTGAAATGATCGCTTGTAGGCAAGGTGGACAAATTTTTGTCAAATTTCCTCTACCGATGACAGGAAATCTTTCATGATCATTCATAGGCTGTGAGGGTAATTTTCCAGGATAATCAAGAAAAATTTCATTGGCATTAAAAAAAAGATTTCAGTTACGCCTTTCATGCCAATGCATTTAATTTAAATGCATTAATCACGCATTAGTTTAAATGCATTAATCACACATTAATTCAAATGCATTAATCACGCATTTAATTTAAATGCATTAATCACGCAATTAATTTGAATGCACTAATCACGCATTTAATTTAAATGCATGTCATTTCAAAAGCGTACAAACCTTGCGTGGTTGCGTACACAAGGCATTACTATGTTGCAAATTGTCTACAAATTCTGCAACTGATTCTGATAAAATCTTTTGCTTGCAGTCGCCCGACTTCAGTCGTTCAGTCTCCAACAGTCGCTGCAAGTCGTTGGATGACTCAGTTAAGGCTCTTCACCACCCAGGACACTTGGATGAACACTTGGCTGAGACTGGTGAGACTGACGCAACTCAGTCAAATGACTAGGCTGAGACTGGTGAGACTAGCGCAACTCAGTCAAATGACAAGGTTAAGAATAGTGAGACAGGGGCAACTTGCTCAAATGACTAGGTTAAAAATAGTGAGACTGGGGCAACTTACTCAAATGACTAGGTTAAAAATAGTGAGACTGGCGCAAGTCAGTTAAATGACTAGGTTAAGAATAGTGAGACTGGCGCAACTTAGTCAAATGACTAGGTTAAGAATAGTGAGACTGGCGCAACTCAGTCAAATTACTAGGTTAAGAATAGTGAGATTACAGCAACTCAGTCAAATGACTAGGTTAAGACTAGTGAGACTGGCGCAAGTTCAATTAAATGATCAAGTTGAAACTAGTATGACCAGAGGAAGTTGAAATGCATCATGAATAATTATTATTATGGAATGCATGTTGAATAATTAATATATTATAGCGAGAAAACTCTTATTTTATAGCGAGGGAACGTCTTTTGATACGTCTTACGTAGCACGTCTTTTGATACGTCTTACGCAGCACGTCTTTTGATACGTCTTACGTAGCACGTCTTTTGATACGTCTTACGTAGCACGTCTTTTGATACGTCTTACGTATTGCGTCTTTTTATTATCGCAGCAGACGAGTCGCCTGGTCGCCTGCCCGAGTCACTGACAGCAGACGACGACCTGAGCTCAGCTGCAGACGAGGCACACGAGTTCACAGACGACCAAGACGAAGGCGAGTCAACGTCACGTGGCGTGATCGTCTGATGAATCTTGCCGCGTTTGTTGATATTTTATCACGATAAAGATGGCCGACTCTAAAATTATTGTTTTTTGAGTAGCGAGAAAAAATAACCAAATTTATATACGAGTGTTTAATTAACTCGTGAATTGATTTTAAAATTAAATCTTTTGTGTTTTTGTAATAGAAAAAGTTCCACATAGTTGCTATTGAATTTAAAAGTATAATTTAATTGCGCCATGCTTCCAGTTAGTAAACGTCAATTAAGGTCTTAATTAATTAATTAGAGGTTGGGCATCAATGTCGACTAATCTCATTAATATTACACAATAATTTTGATTATTTTGGTGCTAATCTTCGTTTATCCGACATGAAAAATACCGCCATTGACACGTTAACTGCTATCATTTGAGTCCAAGCCGTTCACAGCACAGACCGTTCAACTATTCATGAATTGTTCAGAATTGAAATTATGTATTTGAAGGATTTATTAAATAACTGATATTTGGACTTCTGAAAACAGAGGCCACGGGCTTGGAAGTGGAAGATGTACAGAATAAACACAGGAGGAAGGGACAGAGGAAACGGAACAGGAAGAACAGGACGGAGGGCGATACACAAGACGATGATGAGGATGACAAGGTGGAAGTTGTTCTCAACGACAGAAAAACAAAAGGTGAGCTCTAAAATATACACTTTTTTTGCGTCTGACGAACATTTTTTTACGAATTTTAAAAATATTTAAAAATATTTTCAAGGTTTAAAAACCTTTAAAAGTATTTTCAAGGTTTTTTTCAGTTTACAAATATTCTCTAAATTGATTTCAGTATAATCGACCAAACTCTCAAATCAAAGCTAAATGCATTTTTCACTAATTTTTTTCTGCAAAAAAATACTTTTGGTAAAAAATGAAATAATTTTTTCAAAATGAAATAGAATTACTATTTTAAGATTTAAGAAATATTTTAATGTTAAAACATGAATTACAACCTGAGGTCACGAAATTCACTATTAATGTTTTGTTTCGGATAAGTCAGATTTTAGAAGAGGTTCAATGTATTGCAAGATTCAAAATTACATTTATTGCAGTTCGAAGGCCTGCGCGAGATAAAGATCAGCGTCGAGCAATTTTTGGAAGAACCTTTATTGACAATAAGGATTTAAGAGATCAATTTATATTTTTAATGTTGATACATTGATCATTTAAAGCTCTGTGGCGTTAGATTCTAAAGTGTTCACGTCTCGACGAAATGAAGACTAGAGTTGAGGTGACGTCTAGAGTTGACGTAACGTCTAGAGGGCAGAGTTGACGTAACGTCTAGAGGGCAGAGTTGACGTAACGTCTAGAGTTGACGTCACGTCTAGAGTTGTGGTGACGTCTAGAGTTGTGGTGACGTCTAGAGTTGAGGTGACGTCTAGAGATGAGAAGACGTCTAGAGTTGAGGTGACGTCTAGAGTTGACGTAACGTCTAGAGTTGAGGTGACGTCTAGAGTTGACGTAACGTCTAGAGTTGACGTAACGTCCAGAGTTGTGGTGACGTCTAGAGTTGTGGTGACGTCTAGAGTTGAGGTGACGTCTAGAGTTGAGGTGACGTCTAGAGTTGACGTAACGTCTAGAGTTGACGTAACGTCTAGATTTAAAGCGATGATGTACGTAATTTATGAAATCGAGAAGCGGAAATCGCTCGGATAATTGCACAACTAGCATTATAATTAATATCAAAACAAAGATAATATCAACGCAAATGTTAGGTTCACCACGGATCACAAACGCCATTGTTGGTGAACATTGATTGTAATACACGAGTTTATTTTAAAACTTCATCACCTATTAATTTCGTTGGTCGAAACCTACCAAGTAAGCATGAATAAATTCAAATTCTAGAAAGAATACCGCTACTAGACACTGGAATAACCTAGCATTGGGTCCGGGGCTCGCAGTTAAAGACCCAAGAGACCCGAAAAAATCCTGGGTCTGCATCAGATTCCGTAGCGGGATTGGCATAATTAAATGAGGCTGAAGTTCATTAGAGTTAACGAGCGTTTAATAACGCTTATTAGCCCCGAACAAGTGACCCGATGTTCTCTTGTTCAAGCGTTAAATGACAAATTGTGCCGGTACAATTCAGGAGGATAACGACTTTTTACGTGTGGTTTGCGCTCGTCGTTGGATAAAATTTTTATCAATAGAATAGAATATTAGCTATATATTTTTTATTATTCTGGAATATTATTTATGAGTAGAAAGTGATGTTATCGAGAACATCGGGGAGTTAAGGTTTCTAAGAAGAAAAATTTTTCTTTAATGAAAGATTTATCCTTAGATAGAAGTCTCTTTGAATACAAACTTTGTCTTCATAGAAGAATAGTTTTCATTATAAGCAAAATCTTCTAATTGGAACCTAACAATTCTTTTTAAAAGTATATTTTCATCAGGAATAATTTTTTTTCGAAAACAGATTTATAATTTTAGCAGCAATTTTTTTAACAAAACGTTATATTTTGGAGGAAACCTTAACTCTTATGAAAAAATTCTTTGAAGAAACCAAATTTTGTCTACAAGAAAAACGTTTACCTCAAGTGAAACAAACGCACTCCTGAGCAACACGGCGACCGCTTCAGAGATGAATTTCTCTACTCAGACTCAAATTATTGTCTTCAGAAAATAACATTATTTTATAAAATTTCTCTTCATGAATGAAATTTTCTCTTTAGCAGTAAAAGTTCCTAGCAAAAGGGCGGTATCGTGTTTTTTATTAAATCGTAAATATATTGTATTTATAAACTCGCTTGATTTTGTTGCGATTAAATGCGCGAAAACTTTATATAACAATTTTTTTCATAGTGAACCAACCATTCCACAGAAATATTAATATTTCCCTTTTCTAATAACTTTCTTCCCTTTTCTACAGTAATAACGATTGGGCTCTCACTCTCGGCGCAAGTACTATAGGGTAAAATTACGATAAACAGTAAAAGTTCCTACCAAAAGTTAATAAGCTGCTTGATCCCAGGATAAATCAGCTGGATGACATTCACCTTCTTTCCAGGACGGGGGCGGGGGAGGTCCAGCAGCAGGGGGCGCGGGGGCGGCGGTAACATAAAAGTGGCCAAGGGCCGCTACTTCCTGAAGCTTCCGTTCCATCCTGAGGTCTACGTCGCCAGGTCAGTGAGGTCCCTGAGGTCTACGTCGCCAGGTCAGTGAGGTCTCTGAGGTCTACGTCGCCAGGTCAGTGAGGTCCCNCTGTGGACGAGGGCGGCAAGAGTGGGGCTGTGGACGAGGGCGGCAAGAGTGGGGCTGTGGACGAGGGCGGCAAGAGTGGGGCTGTGGACGAGGGCGGCAAGAGTGGGGCTGTGGACGAGGGCGGCAAGAGTGGGGCTGTGGACGAGGGCGGCAAGAGTGGGGCTGTGGACGAGGGCGGCAAGAGTGGGGCTGTGGACGAGGGCAGCAAGAGTGGGGCTGTGGACGAGGGCGGCAAGAGTGGGTCGCACGTGGGCCCAAAACAACACGATATTTCGGCCAAGACAAATAGTTAATTCGCCGCCATTGTGGTGGCCAGACGGGACAAGAGCCTGGCCAAGGATGTCGTTGGGATAATAAATATCGATTTTAGATAAATTCCTCAACAATCTTTATTATAAGCATTCATATAATTGGCCGGCACAATTTTTGGGGGAATATTAATTATTTCACGGACCTGAAATAAAATTTTTCTTACAGAGACACGTGGCGTCTGCACACGGGACGTCAGTATTACGTGCCAGTTACGAAGAAAATGTTTGTCAATCTTGGATTCGTGCGCCAGGTGAGTTAGTATAAGTATTAGTATAGTATCTTCGGCACTGAAGAATAGGCCTGGATAGGCCTGTCGCCGATTCTTGTATTTTTCTTGACTAGACTGGCCTTTTGATCAAATCTTTTCAACGAACGGTAGGCTTAAAATCACAGCTAGATTTCAGTTGTTCCGTAGGATACGAGGCATTTCAAGACTATACAATATACATACTGTATGTATATACGAGTTGGTCGTAGGTTTACTGGTGCACTTGCATTGAAGATTTGTTTGGTACCACACATATAAATTATATTAAGTTCTTTAAACATTTGGAAACTGTTAGCTATTAATCTGAAAAAATGGGCATAAATGCACGACATAACGGCAGAAAATGAGAGCTTCAGTTCCCTTGCTTCTGAGTTTAGTTAGCTTCATAATTTACTTTTGGTTTTCGAGTCATTTACTAGAAGACGGTTATTCTTGTCAAGAATCTATTATTGTTGTCAACGAAAGAAAAACTTATTTTCTCACAATAGATGGGTGATTGAAATTACATTTAGTATCCTAGTTTTACGCTTCAACTGATTGGCTTAAATTTTGAGCACCTTATTCAATTATTGCTGATCTCACAATTAGGAGCGAGTCAACTAATTAACGATGATTACAAATGCGCGTTAATGAATGACGAATTACAGACATAGTGAAATTAGCAAAATGCAATATCCAGTATTTAATTAAAGGCTCACTTTCAAAAATTAAATAGTCAATTTAAGAGATAAGCTGATTAGAGGAAATATATTGTCTGCAGTTAAGACACAGTTCTCGTGAATAACCACATTATTGATAGTATGCAAAATGTGATGAATTGATACAAAATGAGAAGAGTTGATAAAAATGGGGAAAATTGTTACAAAATGTGAAGAATTGATAGGAAATGCGATGAATTGAAACAAAATGTAACGAATTGATACAAAATATGAAGAATTGATGTATATCAATTCCCATACAATGATGAATAACAGTAATAATTGTAATGATACCCCCCCCCCCCCCAGGCGGTGCACGGCAGTCTCGGCGCTGAGCGCAGCCGCACGGTCCTGGTGGACGGCGCGTGGAAGAGGGCCTCAGGTACACCTCCATGCACCTCCCTGGCCCCTCCTGTCCCTTCTGCCCCTCTTAGCTGTTTCTCCGTGTACCTCCTGCCCCTCCACGCACCTCCTGTCCCTCCATGCACCTCCTACCCCTCCATGCACCTCCTGCCCCTCCATGCCCTCCTGTCCCTCCATGCCCTCCTGTCCCTCCATGCACCTCCTGCCCCTCCATGCACCTCCCTGGCCCCTCCTGTCCCTTCTGCCCCTCTTAGCTGTTTCTCCGTGTACCTCCTGTCCCTCCGTGCACATCCTGTCCCTTCATGCACCTCCTGTCCCTCCATGCACCTCCTATCCCTCCATGCACATCCTGTCCCTCCATGCACATCCTGTCCCTCCATGCACCTCCTCCTACCCCTCCTAGCTGTTTCTCTGTGTACCTCCTGTCCCTCCATGCACCTCCTACCCCTCCTAGCTGTTTCTCTGTGTACCTCCTGTCCCTCCACGCACCTCCTGTCCCTCCATGCACCTCCTGCCCCTCCACGCACCTCCTGTCCCTCCATGCACCTCCTGTCCCTCCATGCACCTCCTG
>NW_025939609.1:0-43801 GCF_000764305.2 Hyalella azteca | reverse complement strand
ATCTCCACATGTGGTGACTCTGGTATCTCCACATGTGGAGACTTTGGTATCTCCACATGTGGTGACTCTGGTATCTCCACATGTGGAGACTTTGGTATCTCCACATGTGGAGACTTTGGTATCTCCACATGTGGAGACTTTGGTATCTCCACATGTGGAGACTTTGGCATCCCCCACATGTGGAGACTTTGGTATCCCCTACATGAGGAGACTTTGGTATCCCCACTTGTGGAGACTTTGGTATCTCCACATGTGGACATTTAGGTCTCCCCCATAGGCCGACATAGGCTTAGGTCTCCTCCCATAGGCCGACCAAGGCTTAGGTCTCCCCCATAGGCCGTTATCTCCCCCATAGGCCGACATAGGCTTAGGTCTCCCCCATAGGCCGTTATCTCCCCCCATAGGCCGACATAGGCTTAGGTCTCCCCCATAGGCCGACGATAACCTAACCCCCTCCCCTCCTACAGGTTACTTCCTGGACCTGTACGAGAAGCTGGACCAAGAGCCCGTTACGTCCATCGTGACGTCCAGCAAGCCCGTGTACGACGCACTGCTGGCCCAGCTCGACACGGGCAACGGGGCCTGAGTCGGAGTGAAGCCTTCGCAAGTTCCCAGTCTCAAATTGCTACGAAAAACGGATAAGCAGACAACGTATAAGCAGATAACGGATACGCAGATAACGGATAAGGAGATAACGGATAAGGAGATAACGGATAAGGAGATAACGGATAAGGAGATAACGGATAAGGAGATAACGGATAAGGAGATAACGGATACGCAGATAACGGATAAGGAGATAACGGAAAATCAGATAACGGATAAGCAGATAACGGATAAGACAACGGAAAAGCTGAAGAAACTGGTGAAATATAAGGAACATTGAAAGGCTTTGTCGAAAATGCAAGTCACTGGAATGCTAACGCCAGCGGCAAGTCGTAGCTGAGGGAAGAAAGAAAGGACAGAAGAAATAATTAACCAGTGAATGGAGAATTGTCATGCAAGATGCAGTAACGTATCTGTCGTAAATAAATCATACTAACCTGCGATTATGTTTATTACCACATTTTCTGTCAGCTAACGAATGTTCATTTGAAGACAAATTTTAGTGAAGATGAAGTCGCGATTGGTCGATTGTGACCCCAAGTTTTTTTGTCGTGGCTTAAAGATGTTCCGTGTCTCTAAGTTTGTCGTGGCTTAATTCTTAATTGACGGAAGCAATGTTCGCTTGTTCTCTAAGCATGAATTCGTGCAGCTAACCAAATGTTTTGGGGTCTTTTCTGAGTACAGCCAATAATTGAGTTTCCGTCTCAAGCTTCATATAAACCGTTCATATGTCTCATGCGGCTGAATTCAGGCAGATTTAAAATCTATGCAATAATTATCAGGAGTCTTTCATAAGACTGCAAGGAAAGCATTCATCAAGCGGAGGTTAGTCCCCAGTCACTTCAGAAGTTAAACTATTATAAATATTCACAGCTTGCCCAAAAGGAAACTTTCTATACTAGCTGCAGAAGAATCTGCGCTGATGTTAAGTAGTTTTGCTACCCGTTCAAATCTAATAAAAAATCTAACTCAGTACTCACTGCCGTGAGTGACAGACCGCGCATTTTCTCGTAGACGAAAACTTGAGGTCACGGACAGACGGATGGACATGGCGAGCACAATAGTGCATTTTTTCCATAAATGAGAAAATGCGCTAAAAATGAGGCGATAGCATCGCCTCCCTAACACAGGCAGTTTTGGTCTTACAGCAAAGGACTGAAAACTAACTATCTCTGCAACGCCAGCCCTCCTCTAACCTCAGCCATGGCAGTTTCGTCTTGTCGAACTTTCTCGTTTTCCTCAAACTCTAACTTCTGCTGGGTCTCTAGTCTAATTAACCTTTTCGAACTCACGCGCACGGTCACGCTCATTTATCTCAAACCTTAAAAGTTGTAGCACACGTGCATGTGTAGTGTGCTTACAAACAGTTCTGTCGATCGCTTCTTGCTTCAGCTGCCCGAGCGTTGCGACATATGCAATGCGTTACAGCGGGGCTACGAGGCAGAAAAAAATATTTTGCGGTAGAATCACAGACGACTGTCAGTAGAATCACAGACGACTGGCAGTAGCATCACAGACGACTGACGGTAGCATCACAGACGACTGACGGTAGGATCACAGACGACTGGCGGTAGAATCACAGACGACTGACGGTAGGATCACAGACGACTGGCGATAGAATCAAAGAACACTAACGGTAGGTAGCCTCACAGACGGCTGGCGATAGAATCACAGACGACTGGCGATAGAATCACAGACGACTGGCGGTAGAATCACAGACGACTGACGGTAGGTAGCATCACAGACGGCTGGCGGTAGAAACACAGACGACTGACGGTAGAATCACTGACGACTGGCGGTAGGATCACAGACGACTGACGGTAGAATCACAGACGTCTGACGGTAGAATGAGACTTGAACCAGATAGTCTCACCAACCGAAACTGGATGGACACAAGATAGATCAGCGTGGCCCCTTAAATGTTTCAGAGGTTGTACAGAATATCATGAACACGGGTACCGCAAATGAAGATTTCCCATCAAGAGCACACATTATTCTACTAACCCATGGCGCTAGCGGCCTGAGTACGAGTGGCTTATGATCGGCTAATGAATTCCGATTTTGACACCGCATGTGATTAATTACCTTAGGGTTAACTAGAAATGGCTTGATCCTTACACAACCTCCCCTCTAAGACAGCGAAGCTCGTGAAAATTTACGGTCAAGCGACAAAAGTGACTATCGGAGATCGATTATTCGACATGCACAATTAAGAATGATCAATGAAAAGACAACAAAAAATATGAACGTCCATATACAAGGCACATAAGTGATAAATCTCAATTCTAATAACGAACAATAAAAGGCAATTGTAGGATGTAAATTCAAGCGCTACAATTCAACTTATTACTGCAAAGGATAAATTTTCTAAATACGAACGCAGCATTTAACATGAGGCCAGTAAAGTTACGACTGAACGCAAAGCGGCATACAACAAAACAAATGCGAAGAAAATTGGTCATTGTAGGTTGGGTCTCCAACTGTTAGACTCAATAATATATACAAGTTTAGGAACAAAACTTAAGTCTTGGCGGGTTAATTAGCGTACGTGTGCCATCGAGGTTGATTCTAGAGTCCCGGCTCGGAAAATCAGCACACACGTTCATAATACCACGGATACGAAACTACCTAAATTTTAATTCCTGTAATAAGTGTGACCATCTCGTCAATCGATCGTTCGAGTTCTCGAAGGTTTAAGATAGACCAGAGGTTTGTGGTCGACTTCAAGTATGAATTCTTGTCCGAGACGATTATGTAACGGCGAACGCAGTTTCATCGTAATATTGGCAAAGAACAGCACCGATGCCGTCCTTATGATGAGTTTAGGACGTCGTAGTCCACGGTCAAGCTGATGCTCCGCCTTCGTCGTCCTTCGTCTCCGAGTCGTCGCTAGGCAGGTCACCCCGCCCTCTGGTCCCGGATGTAACGTTGGCCGTCTCATACGTTGGCAGTCATTACATGCGTCTGTTCGCAGTGTGAATGGCTTAGACAAATTGGGCAAACGTAATATAGGTTCAGAAACGAGGCAATTTTTAATTCAATTGATATCAGCCGACTGGCGAGGTGAGAACGTGAAACATTCTTTAACACCCTTTCGTGGCAAATCAGATAGTAAAGCTGTAACGGCGCCTGCATTTGGAATGAATTTCCGGTAGTACGAGAAAATTCCCAAAAATGATTTCAACGCTTTCTTTGTTTGAGGAGCCGGAATGGCAGCATTGGCATCCAGTTTTGAAATCTACGGTGATATTGAGTCTTTGGAAAATTTTAATTCCTAATAATTCAACTCTCCAAGACCGAACCGACACTTAAGGGTCTTGCGGTCAGACCATGCTCGTACAAGCGCAGGCGAACAAGGTTTATAGTTTCGACATGGGTTTTCCGTTTGTCCGAAAAAAATGAAAAAGTTATCGAAGTAGAAACTGACATTAGGCAAGTATTTCAATATGATACGCATTAATATGACGTAGGTGGCACAAGCTGTAACTATGCCGAAAGGTAATCCGGTGAATTGCATAACGCCTCTGCTGGTAGGAATAACAGTGAACATCTGTGCTTTGCTAGGTAAAGAAATTTAATAGTACGCCTTTGTAAGATGAGGGAAAACGCCGTCTGAAAAATAACGTGCTCCATGTAATTTATGTAACTCGTCATCGATCTGTAACTCGTAACATTTGTTAATTCTGCGTCAGAGACAATTGGTGAATTTATTCGCCTGAATTCCACTGTCAAACGGTACGTTGCATGGGATTTCTTGACGTGAACTACTGGCGGGCTGTACGGGGGATATAGATGGCGCAATTATTCCAAGCTTGACGAGAGAATCAACTTCCTCATCAATTACCTGCTTGAGGTGCGAAGGCACAGCATAGTTGCTTGCATGAAGTTTCCGTCGAAGCTAATTGAATATCAAGCTGAATAGTATTGTGTTGCCAGGGAGTTCAGAAATTCATCGCGAAATTCTCCGAGCAGCTGAGTAAGTTCAATCTTCTGGGTCAGGTCGAGACTAGAATTTGTTTCGCACTCCTGGTTTTTCCGGATTGCAGGGCACAGTGAAATTCAAGATTGTCTTCATTAGAATATGGCTCGTCTTCAGCGACGAGAACTCGTGCGGCAATAAAAGGCTGCCCGTACAATTTAGGCGTTAGGTGCTGTAGGTACAATTTAGGCGTTAGGTGCTGTAGGTACAATTTAGGCGTTCCATCCTGATTGATAAGGTAATTCACTGTGCCTCTCTTCTCAAGGACGGTGTATGGAACTTTCAAAGCAAACGGTAACTTCTTGAGAGATTCTGTCAAGAAATAAGAATGATATTTGGCAGAGCTGAGACCAGAAGATAGAGCTGATTTGCGGGCGCAATATTCCAGCCTTTGTTGTAGTTCTACAACATACTGGAATGCTCGGTCGTCCTGAACAATCTTCTTGTCCTCCCAGAAGTCACGCAAGCGGCCAGTGGTCCTTTTACTGGTCTTACATAAAGCAATTCTAACGCCGAGAAGCCAGTGCTATCAGAGGACATCTTTCTAATGGCTAAAAGAGTAGGGATTAAATACTTGTGCCAATCTCTGGGTTTATCAGCACAGAGTTTACGTAGGCAAAGTTTAAGAGCGGAGTAAAATCTTTCAACGCGACCGCAAGTTTCGGGTGCGACCGCTTTCGAGGTAAATGACGCTCCGTTGTCACTCAAAATTTCACGCAGTATTCCAACGCGAGATCAATCATTCTGAGCGGGATTGCCTCGGGAAATCCCGTGGCTAAATCTAATAAGGTGAGTACATACTTGTGGCCCGCCGAGGAAGATGGAAAGAGTGGTCCGACTATGTCCATCGAGACGCGTGAAAGTGGTTCAGAACAAATCGGTAATCTAGTCAGTGGTGCCGATTTAATGTGTTTGTGGCTAATACAGTAATACGCTGGCATTTGTCGCACGATACTACAAAGTTACGAATGTCAATATTAAATCCTGGCCAAAAGAAAACTCCAGAAATGAGTTCTTTCGTTTAACGTGCAGAAAATTACCGGCCAACGGAGTTTCGTAGTCAACTGAAAGGCATGGATAAAACCAGAGATTTGATATCTACGTTACGAGCAACTTAGGATGTCGTGCAAAAGCCATCCTGTTTGAGTTTAATTGGCAGAATGGAGGAGACTGAGGAGTCAGCAGCGGCACTTGAGGCCGCCCAGGCCTCGCCGTTTGGAAAGGCCGACCTCTTGCGCCTGGATATTGCTGGCAGGGATCTGCAAATTTCGCTGGTTTGTTAACCGAAATACTCTTTTCAATAATATTCTTCCTCTGCTAATCGTTATTGCTCTAATACCTTCTTTACTGAATAAATTTTCTATACCATTGAACTGTTCACTATTCCTGCAGGGAGGCGCCTCGTGCATAGCTTGCAAGCTCTGAATTAGTTTTAAATATCAGGTCAATCACAGAAAGCGTTTCTGCAATTTGCATGCTGACGACTGAAGCCTCTGCTATATCCTGCCCAAAACACATGCGTCGCCACTATGAGGGTGCCCACGGCTTCTCAGAAGAATCCTCTGTGACCATGAATCGGCTTCACCGGCGACTAGAAGAAATAACCCAAGAGGCAGAAAAACTATCCCACCATGAGTTCGGACGACACCGCCAGGCGAGCGAATGACCTGCGCAATGAACTCGCCAAAATCTCGGCCGTTTCGCCCGCAATATCATCAGCGGAAATGCTTCAACTTTCTCTGCCCCCTCACTTCAGTCCAGGTGCTTTTACGGCATGGGGAAGGGGGCAGCAGTTGCCGACCAATACTCAAGTGTTAGAGGCGGCGTCGAAGCAGCAAACTCAAAGGCGGCGAAGCAAACTCAAGCCACAAGCAGCACGACCACCCCGCAAGGAAATGAAGAAGGTGGCGATGAGGAGGTAGAACCTGCCAAGAGACCAGGAATTATGAGATCCCGATATCTGCCAAAGGGAGAAACAGAAACCAAGCGATTTGTGGTTCCATGCCCTTTTTGCCTGGAAGGATTTTCCCATATGAAACTTTCGCAACATATGGAAAGAACCCATAAGAGGTCCAAGGCCGCAGCTACCACCTCCCTCGAGTCAGTCCTTCCATACAAGAGACTTGTCAATCATACCGGAATTGCGGGCAGCGGCGAAGCCATGAGAAAGTATATACCAAAAGACGTTTGAAACAGGGAAGAGTTCCAAGCAGGCAGAGTAAATTGATCCTCGTCACGCCTGAACTGGAAAATCTAGAACCTGGCGTTGGAAAGGAGAAAAGGTGATACCATCACGCAGGCAGTTGTGTGGTTCAACTCCCACGACACCGTGCGGTCTTTCCTGGCACTCCATAGAATACTTTAAGATTTCCATAAGGATCTCAGATCACTTGACGTTTCTAAGAATGGCCGTCAATCTGCAAGAACCACCTTCAAACATTTCCTTCTTATGGTTGCGTGCTATGTCTTCACAGCCCTTGGACCACAACCAGACTTGGAGATGAAGGATTTGCTTAAAATCCTCAAGCCTTCACTGCAGGCCTTCCGCAACCTAGCGGGAGGTAACTTGAAACAAGCTACAATAAAAAAGTACATGTCGTTAGTGATGAAGTTATCCGCCTACGCCAACAATCTCGAGCTCGACGCCGAAACTCTCGGGAACTTATCATTGTCCTATATCAAAGGAATTGTAGTCGAAAATTGAAATAATTTAATAGTAAACAGAGACATGTGGACTTTCGCTCACTTCGAGCTGATTGACGAGCGCAACATTCGCACGCAAATATCTCCAGAGGCCATCAGTCGATTCCGAAATAATGAGTTCATCAATAAGCACATGGACAAAACGCTCAACGTGGGCTCCTTCCTCGACGAAGGCAAGGCGGTGCCAGACAAACTCCAGCCGTAGGCACCAACTCGATGAACATGCTGTGAAGTTCGAGGTATACTTATAACGTTCATTGGGATGGCCACGTTGCCAAGATCGCTGGAGATGACGGCCATTACGTTGCAGTCCTTCAAGAGCCCCATCATCATCGATGACGAGTTTGTGCTGTATAAAGTTCGTCGACACAAGACAGGAAGATCACTGCCGTGCCATCTTCTGGTAGAAGGTCGCATGAGTGACCTGCAAATGTATTATAAATACTATAGACCAATGCTAACCATGGACCAAGATCCACAGTCCCCGGTCTTTGTTAGCGCAAACTCAAGCTTGGCCACATCAAGACCCCTCTCGGAGGGATCCATCGGAAAGATTACCGCCGCCGTGTTCAAGTATGGAGCCCAAATTGACGACCAACCAAGATTTACATTGCGTAAATTTCACTAATTCTACACCTCTACCTTCAAGGATTTTGGAGGGGATGATGATTCCGCCATGAGTGAGATGGCATTGGTCATGGGCCATTCGTATGCAACTAACAATAAAGATTACACCGTCGAAACTCTAAAAAATAGATTTTCAAGATCCCGTCAAAACATAAAAAAACAGACAAGGTGGACGCCACAGTTGCTGAAGGTCGTCTCGATCCGGCAAGTGTCCTTGGCAAGGAAAATGTTCTTGCAGAAGATCAACCTGAAGTTGACGAAACCGACGCCGTGATCATCAATGACATGGAAACGAATGTTACGGTGATTGACGATGACGTGAGCGAGGACGAGGAGGGTGACGAGGAGCTGGCAAGCTAGGATATTCAGGAACGACAGATACTGGAGCAGCTCGATATAAAGGACTATACACTCTTCGATATTGCTGATGCAAGATATGACTCAATGACAGTATCATCAATGACATTCAAGAACGAAAATGTCATTGATATACAGGGTGCGGCGTGGGAACTTACTCTTTTAAAAAAATCACAAAGTAAAAAGTATTAAAGATAGCGTTTTAATTCTTTCTTTTTTACAAAGAGCTACATTTAAAGTTTCGTTGGGTTTACTTACAAGTTTAATTCTTGAATATTACATCTTGTAGGTGACCTCCATGCTGTTCAATTCCACTAGAAAAGTACACAGAGACTGCGAACGCGCGCTCCTCTCTCGACCACTGCATGGTCGCAACTGAACTGAGTGGACGAAAAACTTCATAGCCCGCGCACCATATTGCGCATGGCGCCACCTTCCTAGGACTAACGGCCGCCACGTGGCGCGCAATTCAAATAAGTAAGTTCCCGCGCCGCACCCTGTATTAGTTTCTTGTGTAGGTCTCGCCGGTCTATCTGATAAATGACCTCTAGCGCTAATTTCCTTTATCGCGACCTACTGTAGAACAAGAGGCCCAGCGCAATTCCCTTGATTTTACTGTCATCTCTTCTCGGCTCGAAAATTTTTCATATGTCTTTCGCGAAGATTTATTTACAATGGACATTCAAGACGAACTTGCCGATTTTGCCGAGCCTCCTGTGCCTCCAGACAACCCTTGACTAGGGAGAAAAGAGTCCAGAGTGTCATCAGCTATAGTTATCTCTCATCTCACAGCATGGTAATTGGTTCAGTGAAGGGGTTGCACCTGATGACCTCAAAGAGTTCTTCACTAAGCACATTCCGAAGGGGTACACACTAGAGGAAACTCACAACTATGCCAAGTTCTTGTATTGCCAGATAACACCTTTACTTGGTGGCTCCCTGGCAATAGATGCAGATATTTTAGAGGCTGCTCGAGAGGCATTGGACGTCCAAACTGGTGCCTGGGCCAACGTCAAACTCAGTATCAGCATGCAACCTCTCCATAGCTGCAAACTCTTGTGTGGGCTCACCTACGTGCGTCAGGAATGGGACTGAGTACTCACTGAGATGTCTAACAAAGTCAGTGGCATCGCGCATTGTGAGTGTCGGTCTCCTGGCATCAGGATAACAGCCTATGAAGACATCTGCATCATCCGCAATACAACCCAAGGGAAGCTACTGGTCGCCACATGGTTAATGCTGATGGCTTTACAAGACTCATTGGTGTGGATGATCGACACTCTATTCTACACTGCCATTGATGATTAGCTCCGGGATGGTATTAAGCGTCTCCCTTTAGTTGAGGACTTCTGTCGTGCCGCAATGGCCTCCTTCCGGGCGATCGGTTACGAAACCTACGATGTTCTTAAGGCTGCTCATACTGTTTACGTGGGTGAGTTGCTGAGAATAGTGGATGACCAATTTGCTCAGCCTCGTACAGATGAGGTGTTACTGGAGTTACCAGATTGCCCTCTCAAGGCCCTGATGTCCATCCAAGGAATGTGCTACTGAGAGAGAAGCAGCCACCCACCACGCCTTAGGTGGCATAGCGAAGTGCTTCACCTATCCTGTGTTGGCGCAGTGAACAATGTAGTGCAGAAAGCTGTTGTACACAACCCGTGTGAAAAGACAGGTGTCAAAGCGCTGCATACATTTAGAGAGTTCTTTTGCCACTCTTGTGTGAAGAAACACGGATCGTGGCCTCCACTAACAGTAGTGGGCCCTGTTCCTGGCATGATTCTGCAGTCAATCCAGAATGGAACATGGTCTGAGCGTCCAGACAAATTTTGGCCTTACAAATCATTCCGGCATATTCAACTCGAGCAATGTGTGGACTTCGATTGACAGCTAGACCATACCGCTTTGCTGAATGATAAAGCTATCGCCGTGCACCTAAAGTGTGGTGCCGAGAGTACGAATTCAGATACCATTATCTTCGCTACGGACGGAGGTGCAATCCTGGCCCCATTCAAGAGAAGCGTCTCCTCATTGAGTTTATAAAGAGGCTGGAGGTTGATGTTCGATCTGTATTGATGGACTTTGTCACGTGTCGTCATCATGAGGACCGTGTTAGCGTAATGTGTATTAAAGAGAGCGAGTTAAACCGTCAAAAAGGAAGATGCTTCACTAAAAACACACTTGCAATGAGAGCCTATCAGATCACTCTGGAGAATAATATGAAGCGGATACTTGAATATTGCACCCATCACAAATATGTTCTTGTCTGGGGGACAATATTCAGAGGTTGCTGTTGATTAAATCGGCCAGGGCGAACACCATCAAGACAATGGTCGACTTCTCTAATTGGTGTCAATACCAACGACTAATGCTAATTACCCCAATTGCACAATAAATAGACCGAATATTTGGTGTGTCCCCGCTTTACGAATCAGTACACCTTCTGTGCTTGAGGCATTGGTTCTTGTTCCATAATGCTGCCAATATACCAGAGCAGACTGCCACTGGCCTTCCTACCCCGGGGGATCGTGCCTACTTCGGGATTGCGTCATACGGGGAAGGCATGTTTCAAAAGCTGTGGACTGGTAACAGCCTTCCGCATCCTCCACCACCTCGAAGTGCGCAACTTGAACCCGTCAATCTTTGGGATGGGCGATAACCAGGTGATTGTGACCGAGAAATTAGAAAGCATGAGTTACGCTAATGCCCAAGCCTCCATCCTAGAGGAGCTGAATACCTTCTCACAAGAGGCTGGCCTGCCTATCAAGCTGATGGAAAACATACGTTACATGCAATTACCTTGAGTATGACAAATCTTCGTACCTTCGAGGTAGGAGAGGTTAGAGGCAGACTTGAAGAGGGCAAGTCGCATAGGGACTGAATCCCAAGAGAACATCTATAAACGCAAAATTGAGTGGATGATGTGCCGCGGTAATCGCCACCGCAGCACAGGCTAACAACCCTATCGCGGCGTATCTTACTACATCTGTGGAAGTTCTCACTACAGTAGGGTCCAGAAGGTTCACTGGTGATGAGTTCCGAATGATTGCTTTAATAATGCTCAATCGACAATCTGGTGGCCTCAAAATCAGTCTCTACCCTCATAGACCGAATTGATGACCACTTGCTCACTGTTGTAGAGATGTGGGCTTACATCTATCGGAATCTTCCCAAGTTTCCTCACTATGCACGAATCATTCAAGCGTTTGAGTCAACCCCTCTTCGGATAGGACGGATGAACTGGGAACAAGTCTGCAAGGACCCGTATTCAATACCATGCATACGGGAGCCCGACGCTAACTCAGGAGTGCAGGATCTAGTAGGGAATGCTCTCCGATCCGAGTGTCGTAATAAACAACTGCAGTTGCTGTTCAATTCCAACTCTGACTTGGTAAAGGAGCAGTTAGTCACTACGTTGTCACAATTGCGCCCAATGCTCACAAGCTAGCAGCAGCGATATATGAATTGAGTAATGTTGCGCTCGCTGACAAAATTGTGACAATGTTCCAGTCATCAACCTCAGTTCTGAGACTCCTCAACAGGTCAACTTCATTCAAGGAGATTACTGATGATGCCATAGCTAGGGAACGCACGCTCTTCGAGAATCTCAGCTACGCCCCGAGATCAAGCTCCCGCTCCATCCAAGGATTAGTTCGATCTGCAATATCCCTGGAATGCTCCACTCACGCCTGTGATGTGATGAGAGAGCAAGTGGCCACCATTCCTCTCGCCAACCCATCTCAAGCCTCTTTTCTCAATCAGGTCCAGCTTATAAGGTGGAACAAGTTGCTAGAGACCAACCAAACGCCATCAATGTCATAGCAGACCCCAGGATCCTTGATTGTGACAACGCGAGAGGACCATATGCTAGTTACATCGGCAGTGACACGGCTGTTAAAAGAGCGCAATCCGCAATGGTCCTGGTGGACCCTGAACCACAGGACAAGGCAGCTGTGAAGTTGGGAGAAATTCAATCATGGGTGAATGGAAACGAGCATCTCAACCAACTTATCGATATACTGATCGGTGAGAAAACAATCACCCCCCTAGTGTGGTGCGTGAGACTGCAGCTCAAATTGCCGGGGGTTCCTTTGAGCATAGAGGTGGAGTAATGATGTTGTTTAGGGGGTTCACATTAACTTCAATTCCTCCATAATGTCTCAACTCATCATTGACAGGGATACGGCAACTGCATACACCAAGCAAGGAGATGACTTTACAATTATTTTCCGGGCAATTAAGATCATGGTTGCAAGCAAGATAATGTATCTGTGGTTGGCCAAAGTGTCTGTGGTGGGTGAATGGGCAGCGATTCTACCCTGCTCTAGGTGTTCCAGACCTGTCTATGATGGGCAATATGCATTGGAATTCCCTACATCCTACACTGGATTGTCTATTGGCTTAGAGACACATCCGAATCAGACCCATCGCCAGATCATATGGCCGCGGTGACATTGAGCCCGAGAGATCTCAAGACGCTGGACATGTCTACCTCGCAGAGTCTAAGCCCCATGGTGCAAGCTTCACTAAACTGTGACAGTATTCGTGACAGGTTTGAGCTCAATGAAGACCGAGTCGCAGGAGACATTCTAATCGTTGATGGTATCAATCGGACTGATCTGAGTAAGGCGCATCTACCCACGCTACTGTTGTACATCGCTCAACGCTTGGTGCTCAGGCCTGTACTATACAGATTACTTATTGAGTTGAAGGATTGTGTAGGGCATAACCGTGTAAACCAAGCGAGTATCATCATGGATCCCATCTCAGTGTGCTGCGATCGAAGAAGCATAACTGAATGCTTTGATGTTGTGGCGGACTTTGATGTGGAGAACTCACGTGACAGGATCAGAGCGCTGTCCATCTTCCTGATCAAGAAGCGAACTGTGGCAATCCAAGCTTGCATGGAGATGGATGCTCATCTGAGACGTACTGCCTGCAAGCTGATAAGTTTCACCAGACACGGTCCTAGTAGAGTGGAGGCGCAAGTAATTGATGCCTGCAATGCCGACGATCTCGCACCTCGTGAAAAGGCGCTGAACCTGGGTGTTGCAGTGTTGCACCGCCTCCCTTGATCTGTCAGTGGGCGCTTCGCCTCATGGCATCGGATGCGCATCCTCCAATCTGTTCGTTGGGCCAAGGGCCACTTGTTCACTTCCCTAAAATGGAAGAAAGGCCTTCTGCAAGACGTGCGGTGTACAAGGATACTTCATCATCTTATGGGCTCGCTGTGTATATGCATCTCAAATCTGGAGCATCTCCCACATGTTACCAATGTATCCGACACTGACCCTCTATGACGTAAAAGGCCACATAGGTGTTGTTATGGGTCACAGGCAAGCTGGTCCAGCTTTTATTCATGACCCAGCTTTTCGGCGACATCACACTATAAGTCTCAACAGTGGCCCTGTAGCACTTAATTATGACAAGTGTTACACATCGTATGACAGGCGATACTACATAATGAACCTCGGTGCATTACGCCCAAGGCGCCCTGCATGCCGGTCACCGCTTATCATAGTTTGTCTCCGCAGCATAGTGAACAACCCGTGGGTCGCCGAGTTCATTCGCCCAGGAGACAGACATCTTCCTGCGTCGACTGTCATTGGGGACAGCTCTCAATCTTGCCGTTGGTGTTCCTAGGCGCAGTGTTGGTGACGTATGGTACACCAATTGGAGTGACGGAATTGGGAACCCGGAGGATGATTCCAACCGGGCTGTGCGCAAACGACCTGTACCTCAGTGGTGTAAGGGCCATCCACTCTCGCCTCATGACAGGGCCCTCGGGATGCTGGGGCTGGGAGGAGGGTGCTCTCTGGATGCGCTTAGGAGTCATGCTCTTTCGCTCATCGCAGACGAACTCCAAGTCCTAGCCCGTCAGTATGGGGAGGGTATGTCAGGTGTGCTGGAGTACCTGCAGAAGTTAGCCATGTCTAAAAGTAGTTGTATTGCCAGAGAAATGAACGTCAAGGACCTCTGGTTCTTCCATTGTTTAGAAATGCGCCACGGCAAGCAACCTGGGAAGTGCAAAATGGTGTTCCACCTTCCTAAAATTGGAGTTCCTCGCCCGGAGTGGAAGGCATGCGCCTGCCCAGTTGATCCTGATTCTGAAGATGCCCCAGAAAAGAGCCGTGTGTACATGCCACAAGATGAGTTGTTGGCCTACTACCTATCTGCCCTCTGTTCAAGTGGGTCAGCTGCAGATGATGACGATGACGCTGAATTAGCGCAGGAGGAAGTGATCTTCCATGATGCGTTAAACGATTTGGCCTGAACCTCAAGCTAGGACCTGTGTAACTAAGTTTAGGGCAGGGTGGCCCAGTAGTTACAGTTCCGAGTACCAAGATAGGCGCGGGTTCGATCCCAGCTGTGTGCGCCAGTTTCTGGTCAGAATCGGCAAGAAGGCCGGGCGGAAGCACAGCAGAATTGTAGCAGTGAGTTGCGAGTTCGAGACCACAAAATGCTGTGAATGTTCAGCGATGTTAAGAATCGGCGACAGGCCTACAGCCTAATAAACGCCGAAACCGCTATATTATTATGTCTATGTTCAGAGCTGGGCAGCGCTACTTGGAAATGTAGCGGCGCTACCGCTACCGCTACATGCTCTAAATGTAGCGGGCGCTACCGCTACCGCTACACCCGCTAGATTGTAACGGGCGCTACCGCTACCGCTACAGTAAAATGTAGCGCGCTACATTAGCCGCTATAATGGCCAAAATTATTGGAAATCTCTAAATATTTATTGTTCTGCTATTGGGATATACTCATTAACATATAATGATAATAAAACATTTTCAAAACATATCAATGCAACTTTATTGCAATTAACCTAACCGAACTAGTATGGGTTACCCCAGGGTTAGATACAGTAAAAAAAAGTTACAGTTATTTCGCTACTTAAATATGTAGCGGGCGCTACCGCTACCGCTACATTGCCTTAAATGTAGAGCCGCTACCGCTACCGCTACTGAAAATGTAGCGGCCGCTACATGTAGCGCGCTACTGCCCACCTCTGTCTATGTTGTAGCTTGAAAATCCTAGGAGGAGATAGATTTCTAAAGTTCCCCCTTTTGAGCCGTTTTCTATGAATTCAAAGTTTCCTTTCATTTTTTTTCGAAAAATTTACACGAACAAAAAAAAAATACTAAGGTTTCTGTTTTACATCTGTGTACCAAGTTTCAAAGTGATCAGACCGTAAATAAATTTTTTTACCCAGACGCTCCCCTTGAAAACATGCGCGGAGGGGCAGCTTTTAGAAGAAAGCATGGCCACCAGTTGACCTCGCAGGCAGCGGGGCAGTTGAGAAAACGTGCGCGGAGGGGCAGCTTCTTCGACAACAAAGACCTTTGTTAGTGTTAGTCAACACTGACAAAGGTCTTCTCTGCCTGGGTCAAGACGTCAGAGCTCTCTCCGCAAAGATAAAGTGCACACCATAAAGGGAATCAAAGTTCACTAGGCTGCTGCAAGGTCAGATTTGAATGATAATAATGATAGCCTTCATAAGTCAAGGTCGGACTTGTCTTTATTTAGGAATGAAATTGATGCTGTGCTTCAGTTAATTTTCTTGCGTATCGATGTCCTTTCCAATGCATGGTAATAAAATGTGCCGGTGTAGGGCCCCCTTTCCATCCTGAGAGACTTACGGGAGGACTACTCCCTGGCGTCTGAACAGCGCTCTATCTTCCAGTACGTAATAGACCTCCAAGCCCAATAGGAGAAGTCGGCCAAGCTTGCTGCCGAAAACTCCTTCCTCAGCGCATCGAAGTACAAAAGTTATTCCGATGTAAAATTCCCAACGCGTTCCTTCTCCGTGGGTAAAGGAGTTTTCCTCCTCCTCCCCGACTCCAATAAGAAGTTGCCGATGTCTTGGAGCGGGCCGTGGAAGATCCTGGAAAAACGCAATACCGTAATCTACGTAGTGGACGAGGATGGTCAATCAAAGTTGTACCACGTTACCCTATTTAAAAAGTACTACTGCCGCGACAATCCTCTCAATTTGATCAACTACTTCGAAGCCGACAAATCCCCGGACCAGCCTGAAGGTACTGTGCTGCTAACGTAGTCATTGAAAACAAAGAATATCACTGTACAGAGCTACCTGTTAGTTATGCAAACACTTGGAGAAGTTAGCAGTTTGGATATAGACCCGATGTTGCAGCCATGCATGATGAAGGATGTTGGGATATTTGTTCAGAGTACAAAGAGGTGTCCTTAAACATTTCTGGACGTACACGTACTGTCGTCCACGGCCTTGAATTCAAAGAAGTGAATAATATATTTGAACTTGAGAATCATTCAACCGTCGACTTCTGCGGTCGTAACGGTTCGAAAACCTGACTAGTTACATCGCCTTACGATTGACTATGGACACCTCAATTCAATTACAATCTTAAAAGCTGAACCCACTGGCACCATTGAGGAAGATCGCCATAAATTTGCTAACTGTAAATTTTCCGAGATTGATATAACTAAACCCTTCTGCCAAATTCCTCTTATGGAACGGGCAAAAAAATTCTCAGCATTCAAAACCCATGAAGGCCTAATGGAATTCACTCTAATGCCGTTTGGCGCAGTGTGCGTTTGTGCTACGTACCTGTCGCTAATGAGATTAGTATTGGGCGGCGTACACGTCTGCTTTCATGTTGATAAGATTTCCATCCATTACCTATATTGGAGGCCATCTATAAGCTCTGACCACACAAAGCCCGGTCCACACGCTCAAACTTATCGTCAGTCTTGCATGTCATGCCAAAGTTGACCGACAAGACGGAACACTGACGAGCGTCCACACGTTCAAACTTTCCTCCAGTCTTGTGCGCTCGCGGTAATGTAGGAGCTAGTGTTGCTCGCTTCAGTGATCGCACTTTGTGCCACCAAAATTAGGTTTAAGCTATGCAGACCTACGAGGTGGTCTCGAAATTTTTTTAAAAAATACCACAATGAGGGTTGAAAGACAGCATCCCTATCTGCACCAGACAGCATTGACAACTTCAATTTGTCAGATTCTTTTCGATAAAGAGTTTATTTTCTTCGTTACAAAGTCTTTGTTTGCTGTAGGATAAACTTTTTTGCTCTTAGCAATCCATGCCCCATAGGCCAGTGCTCTCTTGTCACTGTAGCTTTTTGATTGAATTAACCACAATCAATAGAAACTACGATATAAATCGATAAACTCACCAAAAGAAATCGTGAAACCAGTGTCGGATTTCTCGAGATATGAAAAACTAGAGCTAGAGAGGAACAATGTCACAGCTCTCAACATCAATACAGACTGATATATAGAGTAAAGGTTTGACCATTTTGTCGGTAGCCCGTCAACACGCTCAAACGGTCTCGCCCATCAGTCTTTTCCAGGTTTGTCAAACCTCTAACACCGCCCACCCGTCATGCAAGATGTCTAATTTTGAGCGTCCGCACGCTCCGTTTTGTCGTCAAACCTGGCATGACATAATAAACATAACATAGTGATCTCGTCATCTCGGCGCTAAATTGTAGGCCTGATGTGGCCTGTCGCCGATTCTTTTCCTTTTCGTGCCTTGCTCACAGAAGATCTAAAATCGTGTCATTTGACCGGATCTTTTCATGACTGACGATAGTTTGAAATAGCTACTCGACTTCCACCGGGTTCGATATGGTGCTAGGCATTTCAAATCGAACACATATTTTTCCATAGCTTTATCTAGTCTGTTCTTGAACACGTTCATACTTGGAGCGCCAACGATGTCATCGGGGAGGCTGTTCCACATGTCGGTGATTCGAAGCGAGAAGAAATGTTGGCGCGTGGAGAAGTTGCAGCGCAGTTATTTTAGTTTATACAATAGCCGTGGCCCCTGGTGTTGGTTCTTGTTTCAAATTCTAGTAATCCTTCGGGGACCTTGTATAAACCATGAGTATACTTTTATACTTCAATGAGGTCCCCACGCAGACGTCGACAACCGAGGCTTGGAAGCTTCATAATCTTCAATCTTTCTTCATAGGACTTGCCCTTCAAGCCTGGAATTATCCTTGTTGCACGTCTTTGAATATTCTCTATTAAATTTCTGTCCTTTTCAAATCTCGGTGACCACACAACGTTTCCAAACTCCAGATTCGGGCGCACGACAGCAACAAACAACTGCTTCATCGCTTCTGCATCTAAGAACTCGTATGAGCGTCTGATTAGTCCAAGAAGTTTGTTGGATGTGTTAGCTTGCGTTTCGCAACGAAGTGAGGCATCCCTCAACTTTCTAACGCATACGGCGCATCCTGCAGCAATGCCTCGAGTTTGCGACATTATCTATACACGGGCTAAAGGGACTGCCCCCGTGCAGAAGTTCTCCAAGGTGAATGTCATCCCCAGGTGGAGGTTGGCGGGGGATCTAGCTTTCCGTCCCGGTGACCCGACTGTTCAGCAAGTCATGAGCGCCATCTTCCACTACGTGCCCTTGTCTGAGGAGAGTTACAACCAGTACTTCAACATGGAACCAGAGGGAGGCATCAAGTTCACCGAAGAAGAGACGTGCTCGGGGGCTCGCTTGACAGAGCTTGGGTACGACCTGGAGGTGTTGAAGGCCGGCCAAATCGCAATGATCCTCCTCGCAGTTGGGGGAGTTCTCTGCACCCATAAGGCGATTACAGCAGAGAACAAACCGTACTTGTTCAAGCGTGTGCAGATCATTGGAGGCAGCATAAACAACCAGCTGCTAGCCAATATTAAGGACACTGATCCCCGCTTGGTCTCCCTCATAAGCGTTGCGGCATAAACTAGTGTCCAAAACAATCTGTGCGCAGCTCCCGACCCAAACCTCTTAACTGAGGATGCATTGGTGTTCGCAATGAAGGTGAACCCAGCGTATCTCGCGCAGCAAGATGCCATAAGGCAGGCTCGGATCGACGCTCAAGCTGCAGCGGAGCAGGCCCTTGCACAAGAGCAGGCAGGCAATGCACCTCCTGCTGACCCCAACCTCCCTGCAAATCCTAACCCTCCTCGTCCACCTCAGCCCAGAGCGCCCCTTGCCCCCATGATTGACTCAGAAAATGCCCCTGCTCTGCACAAGCAAATGCAGGCGTGTTTCAAGCTGGTGAGGGCTATGGCATGACAAGCATCCTCCAGATGATGGACTTCTGCGGCTTGGCCACTCAAGCGATGCTACTGGAGCCAGTGCTTAGGGAAGCCGAAGAATTCAAGCAAAGGTTTGAAGTGTTCCTCGCTGCCCACCCTCATGATTGGAGGAATGCTAGGGTGCTAGGCTTCGCTGATGTGACGCCTCTTAATGCAAGGAACTTCCCGCACTTGGTAACATGTGCGGTGTCGGGAGAATGCAGAGCGACGCGGGGCAAGGAACCACCTTCCGCAACTACAAAATGACGGACTTCACCACCTCACTCTGGAACCTAGAGAGCGATTAATCGCTATGGCCAGGCGACAAATTGACAGTACAACTGTCATTGACCGACTGCGTGCAGATCGCGTACAGGCTGTGACTGACCAAGATATCTGGCAAATGATTGGCCGCAATATCAGCATGGCTTACTGGCCTATTGGCATGATCTGATGAGAGGGAGCTTCGGAAATTAATAAAAACTGCGAGATCACAGCAAGATGGATAAAAAGACACCCATTCTCGAAGGGATCATCTCACCTCCCCCGGCGCCCAGTCTTTGTTAGAAAGCCCTTCGCTTTCAATCGAGTTCAGGCTTTCGAGCACAAGTCCGCCTCTGCACCACCGAAGACGGCAATGGTCAAGCCCAAGGCCACTCGCTCAGCTGCTAAGAGAGCGGCTGATGACACGGGAGCCTAGTTGTGCTCTAACGTCCCCCCAATCATCTGCTGGATCTCGCTCCCTGGCCGACATCGATGAGGTGGGAGGAGGTGACGACAACTGGCCCTCCTCCACTACGAAGACTGGCCCTCCTCCCCTATTGGGGATTAGAAACTTAAAGAAACTACACGAGATACATTCTCTTACCATGGACGAAGGAGACTTCCTATTCCAGCCTGCTCCGGGCCCAAATGCTTCACCTATCCAGTAGTGGTGATAGATGGTGCAGTTGAAAACATTGTATCCAAGTCCTTGGTTCACAACCCCTGCAGTAAGACCGGAAAGAAGGCCTTGAACGTCTTCAGGAAGATATTCTGTCAAGCCTATGCTAGAAGGCACGGGAAATGGCCCCCTGTCACGTTAATAGGGCCGGTTTATGGACCGATCAAGAAGTCTATTGCTCAGGGCACGTGGAGAGAGAGACCAGACCGAAAGTGGTCATATCACCATTTTAGAAATGTCCAAATAGAAGCTTGTTTGGATTTCGACTGGCAGTTTGACCCTACAACCTTACTGAATGACAAGGCGATCGCAGTCAATCTCTCCTCATGGTGTAGGGAGTATGACTATAGGTTTCACTCTCTAAGGTACGGGAAGCGATGCGATCCAGGACCGGTGCAGGAGAAACGTTTGCTCATCGAATTCATCAAGACGGTGAAAGTAGATATCAGAAGGGTGTTAATGGACTTTGCAACCAGGAGGCATCCGGAGGATCATGTGAGCGTCATGTGTGTGAAGGAAAGGGAGCTGAATCGCGAGAAGGGCAGATGCTTCACTAGGAACACTCTTCCTGCCAGGGCCTACCAAGTGACCTTGGAAGACAACATGAAGCGCATGAAGCGCATTTCATAGTACTGCCCGGTCACCACTATGATACTCTCAGGAGACAACATCCATAGACTCCTACTGATTAGGTCGGCGCGCGCTTCCACTATTAAGACCATGGTGGACTTTAGCAAATGGTGCCAATACCAAAGATATGGTCTAGTTGCCCCCATTGCTAGGAAGATAGACAGAATTTTTGAAGTGTCTCCCTTGTATGAGTCAGTACACCTATGTCTGCCTCATTGGTTATTCCAAGTACTGGAATATTCCACTGGTTCCTGAACAGGCTGAAGACGGACTCCCAACTCCTGGCCCTCGCGCATTTCCTGGCCTAGCAACTTTTGGAGAGGGGGATGTTTCAGAAGTTGTGGCAACTTTTGGAGAGGGGGATGTTTCAGAAGTTGTGGACGTTGGTCAAAGATTGTGGCATCTTGTCCTCCTTAGAGCATACCGACCTACAACCATCAGTGTTTGGTATGGGGGACAATCAGGTGATTGTTACGACCAAACCTCCGGCGATGTCCTATGAGAATGCCCAGACCCTAATTCTCGAGTTACTAAGAAACTTCTCCGAGGAAGCAGGACTCCCAATCAAACTGATGGAGACCTTTGTCTCCTGTAACTACCTCGAATACGGGAAATCTGCATACTTGAGGGGGAAGAAATTAGACGCCGACATAAAGAGAGCGTGCAGGATAGGGACGGAATCCCAAGAGAATATTCCATCAGTCAATACGAAGCTTAGCGGTTGTTGTGCGACTGGCATTGCAACTGCAGCGGAAGCGGGAAACCCAATTGCTGCCTATATGACCACATCCTTTGAGGTTCTAACCAACTTGCGCCGGAGGGGCCTGGCAGCCGACAAGCATAGGATGACAGCCATCCTACTCCTAAACAGGCAGACAGGTGGCTTCAAGATAAGCTTGTACCCGTCATACTGCCTAAGGGGGCATCGATGACTATTTGACTACAGTGATCGAGATGTGGGTCTACAATACATCTACCAACACAAGGTTGAGTATGCACAGGTGTGGGGTGCATTTGAGACAATTCCCCTTCCCATTGGTCGGAGCAATTGGGAACAGATCATGAAGGACCCTTATTAACTCCCTTGTAACGAGACTTCCGGATGCTGACTCAGGCATTCAAGACATGGTTGGCAATGCGCTGCGTGTGGAGTGCAAGAACCCTCAACTCAATCGCCTATTTGACTCAAATTCCAGCGAGGCTCGCAGTCAGTTGATAACTACATTTTCCTGCATAAGGTTTCCCAAGCGAGCTGCTGCTCTATATGAGCTTAGTAATGTGGCCTTGTCGGATAAGATGATACCAATGTTCCAATCCTCAACTTCTGTGCTGAGGCTGTTAAACAGGTACAAATCATTCAAACAGTTCACAGAAGAGGCAATTGAGAAGGATAAAGAGTTGTTGCCTAGCTTTAGCGATCGCAGGAGAACCCACGGCAGGAACTCCATTCAGGCTCTAGTGAGGTCATCGTTCGAGCTGGGGTGCTCAACCCAAGCATGTGACGAGTTGAGGGAGAGGATCATGTGCGTAGAAACAGTTAACCCATCTCGGGCAACATTAATGCATCAAGTGGAGCTGATGAAGTGGGAGGATCTTAGAGAGTCACAGCAGCCGAGATCAATCAAGGTGACAGTGGAGGCCAGCATTCGATTCTGTGACAACACCAGAGGGCTCCACCCGAGTTACATTGGCAGCAACACTGCTATCAAGCGGGCAAAATCTCCCATGGTCTTGGTTGACCCCGAGCCGCATGAAAAGGCTGCCATGAAGCTGGGTAAGCTTCAGTCTTGGATCACCGGAGATGATACTCTCCACCAGCTGATCGACCAACTGATAAGAGAGAAGACACTCACACCGCCCTCAACTGAGCGTGATGCTGCCAACCAGGTGGCGGGGGGATCGTTCGAACACAGGGACAACGTAATGTTCTCATAAATTTCAGCCCCGCAATAATGTCTCACCTAATGATTAACACTGATCCAGCGACCGAATTTGCCAAGAAGGGTGGTGACTTTACCATCATCTTCCAGGCCATTAAGATAGTTGTCGCCAGCAGACTGATGCACATGAGGCTGTCAGGCCAAGACATCGTAGGGGAATGGGCGGCATACCTTCCTCGTGAAAAATGCACAAGACCTGTGTACGATGGTGCATATCAGGTCGCCTAATCGTGTCTCTACAGAGGACTACCTCTGGGTGCTGAACGCCATATCCAGATTAAGGCCACCAGTAGACCATATGACAGTAGTGACATTGAGAGGCAAATGAAGCCAGAGATGCTGGGCATGTCTATCTAGCTGAGTCGCTTGTGCAGGTCTCCTTGAATTGTGATGACATACGCGACCGATTCGAAGCTGACGAGGATCGGAATGCACGTGATATTATCGCTGAAGGCATCAATAGGACTGACCTGAGCAAGTGCAATCTACCAACATTGATGCTCTGCATACCCAGCGTCTGCTTCTACGCCCCCTTCTGTAATCTGTATGACATGCTAGCGAATCTCCGCGACTACCAAGGACTGGACAGGATCAACCAAGCAAGTGCGATAATGGAGTCAATTGTTGTTTGCTGTGGGAGACGTGCAGTTGAGGAGTGCTTCGGTGGAATCGCTGATGTGATCCGGACAGGCCTTCAGATCGCATTAGAGTGCTGTCGAGATACTTGGAGTGGAAGAAGGTGCTTGCCATTCAAGCTTGGAAGTGGACACTAGCCCACGATTCCCTGTTCATGAGGAGGGCAGCTTGCAAGAATATCTTGGACGTGAACCTGGGACCTCCGCGAGTGAGATGAGTCAGTCGTTGATGGATTATGCAACCTGGATGATCTGCCGCCTGAGGAGGTGAAGTTAGGGTTGCAAGTGGCACCACCACCCTTGGTCTGCCAGAGATCCCTTCGTGTCTTAGGCCCCTTTCACACAGGGCGGGAAACCCAGCTGGCGTGAAAAAACCGCCACGGGATTTCCCGCGCTATCATTCACACGAGGCGGTTTTTCACGCTGGAATCTATCAGTCTTGCAGCGCTGTTCTCCGCAAGTGGTCCTCAGTTTTTGTGAACTATATCTACGAATGCCGGCTTATAGCAAAGAAAAGAAGGCCTTCCTTTTATATTTGTTGCATAAAAGACAACAAAGAAAAGGAGATGCTGGGTTCACAATATATTAAAATTAAGGCCACAAGAAGGTGAATTTGCCACATTACTAGGAAAATTGAAGTAAAATTTTAAATTATTTCCGAATGTCTGCCGAAAGTTTTGATGAATTATTGTCTTGTGTGTAAGGCAAATTAACCGACAACAGCACGCAGATGACAGACGCCGTGCCTGCTATTGAAAAACTTTAACTCCCCACTCTCTGTACCACACTAAGTAGCGGCGTGAAAACCGCCCAGTGTGAAAGATTACATTGAATACCATTGCAAGCTGAGCTGTCGCGGGAAATATCGCCACAGTTTTAGCTTGACACACGCGGTCGTCAGACGTGAAATTTCAAGCCGCGTGAAAATCCGTCGTGTGTGAATAGCAGTGCACATTTTGTATGTCCGCTGAGGTTTGGCAGGAAATCTTGCGGTGGTTTTTTCTCACGCCGGCGGGGTTTCCCGCCCTGTGTGAAAGGGGCCTTAGGGTCCGCCCTCCAGCCCATAACTTGTACTCTCTTGCAAGGTCCTTTCCCAATGCTACCAATTATGGAGGGCAGTCTTCATCAACAAACTGGTGTACAAAGACACATTTACGTCCTATGGGATGTCGGTGTACGCATCTCAATTGTGGAGCATATCTCAGATCTTGCCTCTCTACCCAACGTTCTGCCGATTTGACAAGAGGGGAGACATTGGCATAGTGCTTGGTCACAGGAAGACGGAGCCTTCGTACATCCATGACCATGCCAGGAAGAATCGCCACACACTTAAGCATCAACAACGGGCCTGCCGCCTTATCCAGGGATCTGTGTGCTAATTCTTATAGGAATTACTTCATAATGAACCTAGGTGCAATCCAGCCCAAGAGGCCATCAGGTGACAGCAACCTGATCGTAATCAGCCCAAGGAACCCATACAACTTCACATGGTTTGAGGATATCATCCAACCTGGCGATATCCTACTGACAAGGAGACCATACAGGAGTGCTCAATATGTTGTCATCGGAATCCCAAGGAGGTAAGCTGAAGACGTCTGGTACACCAATAGGGCTCCAGGAACGGCCAACCCTGAAGATGATCCCACAATAGCACTTAGACACTTAGATTGAGGCCAGCACCCGAGTGGCGTTTAGGACATCCTCTAGCGCCGCATGAGAGGACCGTCGAGATACTGGGGCTGGAGATAGCGTGTTCAGTCGATACACTTCTCAGCCACGCTGTGTCGTTCATCGAGAATGAGCTTCAAACTCTAGCCCGGCGGTATGGGGACGGTGTCTCAACAATGCTAGAGTTTGACCAGAAGCTTGCTGCCTCGAAGGGAAAGACCATCAAGAAGAGCTTCAGTGTGAGGGACCTGCTATTCTTTCAGTGGTTGGAAATTCGGATGAAGAACCCTGGCATGTACAGGATGGAATTCCATGACACTGACATTGGTGTCCCGCATCGTTGCTGGAAGCCCTGTAGGTGTGGCGACACTGGCGAGGAGGGTGTAGTTGTACGAGACACCGAAGACAGGAAAGTTTACTACCCACCTGATGAGCTGTTTGCTTTTTACCCGTCTGCACTGTGCTCAACTGGGACCTTAGCCCGAAACATGGATGATGTGGAACTGGCTGAAGAGGGAGAAATGTTTCAGGACGTAGTTCTAGAAATGGGCTGAGAAATTAAGGAGTATGACCGCTCGACGATGGTAGCAACTAATAAAAACTGAGATGAGCTTCAAGATAGTAATGCCCTCTAGTCACCGTAGTTAGTTTCCATGAGAGTGTGTGGGTCTTATTGTATATGAGAGACATGCAAGACTGACGATAAGTTTGAGCGTGTGGACGGGGCTTTAGGCCAGCACAAAGTCACCGGCGGCGGGCGCCCGCCCGGCTAGTCTGGAAAAGTCCTATTTTTGTCTGAAATATCGCGGCTCTAATATCATATAATTTCAGTAGGTATGAAATCTCGCGGCTCGAATGTCATAAATTTTCGTTTAAAAAATCGCGGTTTGCACTTCGCAAACATGTCATTTCATAAAATTTTCAACTTCCGCAATCCGCATTGCTTTACCGTTTCCGCCAAAAATATCTTGCAGATAAAACATAAACATCGTAATGTAAACAAATAAACAAAACGTTTGTTGAAGTTTGCCAAGTAGATATATTCCATACTAGACTCACATAATAGTCACATTACTCAGTACAGTATGCCTTTAATTATCTTTCAATAATATATGATTTTTGTAGAAATGGAATCACGGCTGGCAAATCCATAAAACCACTGCTCGAAAAATTCAGTCGCGGCTCGCCAAGTAGATATATTCCATACTACACTCACCGCTCGCCCCGCCAACTGCTGCTTGCCTGCTTCGGTTACTCTGAGGCGAATTGCTTGGGATTCATCTTCGGGCGAAATTCAGTTGCACAGAAATACGATAAGGTAAAGTCTCTTCTGTCTCTAGAGCCACCTACAACGAAGAACCTAAAGTCACTTATAGGCTTGATGTCTCTCATTCGCAAACTAATTCCAGGGGCCGCTACTCGGACGGCCTCCAACAAAAATGTTGAAAAAACTTATCGTGAACCTCTCCTATGGGACAAGAAATATCAAGAGAATCTTGAATCGTTAAAAAAAACTTTTTTTCGAGCCATCCTATCCTCGCCCTCCCCAATGTGACAAAAACCTTAACCCTTCGCCCACCGTACAGACGCCTCGCGGTATTGCAGGGGGCAGTGCTATTTCAGTTCTATGAGGTTACGCCTCGTCCTGTGGCTTACGCGAGCCTCTTCCTCGTGTGTGTCGTGTCAAGCTCCTTCCTCGCGAATTAAGATAACTACTCCACCATTGAAAGAAAATACCTGACGACCATCTTCAGCGTCGACAAATTCTACCTTATAGGAAAGAGATGTGTCCTGGAAGTGGACAATCGCCCATTGATTAACATTGTAACCGCGCCCAAGCCTGCAACTGACACTCAGTTGAGTTGAATAAAATGCAAACTGTCATAGTTTACCCATCACTGCTCTCTGTTAGGATTCGATGGAGTATCTAGAGCTCGAGCATCGTGACGAATATAAAACTGTGAGGCGGCTGTGCCTAATTTATGCTCTATAGTCAAAATCTGAGACAAGCCTGTTCAATGGCTTTCGCGTCATCGCTCGTTTCAATGGTGAAGGGTTACAATCAGAATAAACGGTTTATAAGTGTGTTGACCTGGCATTCGTTATAATAGTAGGTAATCGAACCAGATAAAATAGTTTATCACCTTCTTCCATTAAGATGACATTCACCAGTTAAAATGTCACACACGGCAAAAAAATTCGAATTGCGAGAAGCTTTGCACACAGAATGGTCAGCATAGAGTTGTGGCATCTAAAGGCAGACTATGGCGGTTAGACTGCAACCACTGCTCAGGTAGAAACTACAGACTCTTTCTGCACTAGACCGTTCAGGTTGGCAGCTAGCAATCAACTAACACCACTAGTCCACTCCTCACAGTACTGCACTACTGGGTACTGGCCCACTGGGTACGGGCCATTGCTGCCAACTTTTTTCACGACGAGAATACCAGATTGCCTTGTTCAAAATACCAGAAATTCTATTGTTCAAAAACAGACTTAATACCTTCAAATTTGATCAAACTATTCGTCAGAAACGTTGGTTAGAAAAAGAAAAGTAATTTTTTATCTTTTTTCTGAGCATTTATCAGGATTGACGAATAATTAGCCAAATTGAACATGTTATATTTTTTTCCCTCTGTTTGAAACATTTTGACACTTTTCTTTTCCTGCGTTTAATTACATTGACACTTATTCCTTTTTATCACAGTGTAACTCTTCTCTACCTTCACTCGAGATGAGCAAGCCACGGTATTAGGTCATCTTCTACTTCCTAATTTTCGTACATGCCTGTATTGACAGTATTGCATATATCTAACATTTCGGGTGTGATCACAAAATTTCGGCTACACGTGTTGCAGCGTCCGAGCAGATAACCTTTGGTCCGAATAACGGACTCTAATACTATAATTGTAATTCTGTTACGTTGCTTGTTCTTCACATAGGTGACTTGTAACAACACTCGCTCCATGAATGCATTGAAGACTGGTAAAAGTAGAAAAATGATGCAGTAGTCAGCCAGTTCCATGAATGGATGATGACTTTGAAGATCAGTGAAATCTCGAATGGCATTCCAGAATTCAAACCGTCCGAACAGAAACGGTGGAGCTTGCATCGCAGAGATCGGTTCGAAAACCTCACTCGTCAAAGGCGACAAAGCCAATATCATCACTGATCAGAAATCAATCAAGAAATCACTCTCGTGCACTAAGCACTTTTTAAATGTTAACAATTAGATCGGAGTTATTTCATCAAGCGGTAATCTCGCGGTTCCAAAAATGGCGGGAAAGCTCTAGTCGCGCCGCTCTTAAAGTAATCTATATAATCCACGTCTACGCTTAGGAAAGTTCAGACTTCAGAGGCGGGACTTGATGCAGTAAATTTGCAGGAAGGCAGAAAATACCAGATTTAGGCAAATATACCAGATCTAAAATATTCATACCAGACACCTTCTGAAAATACCAGATTTATGAAATCTGGTTTAGAAATATACCAGTTGGCGCCGCTGCAGTACTGGCTCTACTGCTACCGCTAGTGCCGATCACCTCCTACAGTTTTGAAGCTACAATGAGACATATATCCTTCGATTCGCAAATAAAAGATCTACAAATTTGTGTAGGCGTTTTTCTAATTTCGTTATAGTTTGGATTTTATTCTGCAAAAGGGGGCAAAATCTAAAAATTTCCGAAAACTTTATCAAAAATGGCCCCGCTTCCATAAAAATTAGAATTTCGAAAAACGCCTACACAATTTTATGGATAAAAACTTTACGCATCTAATGATATGTCTCCATGTTTGTAGCCTGAAAATCCTAGGAGATAGATTTCTAAAGTAGTACCCCTAGTTTAGCCGTTTTCTAAGAATGTCATGTTTTCTTTAATTTTTTCGAAAAATTCACATAAACAAAATGCTTTTTTCTATTTTACATAAATGTACCAAGTTTCAGAGTGATCCGTCTGTAAATAGCCGAGATAAATTTTAGGGCAGAAGCTCCCCTCAAGAAATTTCAACGAGCCAAACATCACCGTTAGGTCCTAATGACTACGTGTACCAAGTTTCATCGAGCTGCGTTCCTTAGGGGATTGTCTTTGATCATTGAATTTGGAGACCCGCCCCGAGTCCGACCGTAAAATTGTCCAAGGCGTCCCGAACAGATCATCTCCGATGTTGTAGGTACATTTCACGAGCAACCTACATTTAATCTATTATGCGAGTTTCTCTAGGCTTCTAGTAATGTCTCGACCAGAATTACTCTACACAGCTAGAGGCTGAACTGTATGTCAGCAAGGAGAGTCGGAAACTCGCATAAAATATTCAGTAGATAAAATGCTACAGCACACATCTTCATGAATGCTTGGTAATAAACATGTTGAGTGGTTCGAAAAAAAGTACAGTGAAAGAACCATCCATAAAAGTTATTCTTTTGCCAGCTCAAAATACCATTCTTGCTACAAACACCTTACGTTCGACCGTTGCATCGCTCTCAGTTCCATGGCACTCAATAAATCTGCCCAAACAGGCGCCGTCTTGACAGCTCGTCTTGCCACTCCAGTCCATAAGCCCAATGGCTACGTCTCAACGCCATCAGCAAGAAACGTTAATTACGTCATTGATTGCCTCATTTAAGCCTTTCTCTCATAATCATCTTATTTTATCCGCAGAGGTGGGCAGTAGCGCGCTACATGTAGCGGCCGCTACATTTTCAGTAGCGGTAGCGGCGCTACATTTAAGCAATTGTAGCGGTAGGGCTGGCTCACTACATTTAGACCTTGTAGCGATAGCGGTAGCGGCCGCTTCGTTTCAAATTAGCGCTGCCCAGCTCTGTCGATTCAAATGCGTTGACCAGGCGTTCTAAACATCGTGATGGTCGCTCAAGGGAGTTAGGCTGACCATCTTGGGCCCTCCAATTTAGTCGACAGATGCAAGATACTTGCTAGTTGTTAAGTACAAGATATTTATTAGTTATATCATTTGACATGTATGATACGTGAAATGTTAAATAATGTCTAAGTGTTTTTATTAATCCAGCAATTCTAAGATGATGCAAAGAACCAGGGAGAGACAAAATTTTGCTGGCAGAACTAAGCATCATTTCTATCGTTGCGTAGATATTGTATTATAAATATATTTAGTGTGGTCAAGATCCACCTTTTGTTGCTATTATGGCCTCAGTTCTACGAGGTATTGATTAATAAAAATCTATCCCTCATTATCTTACCCAAAATAAGTCGCATAAACTAATTCTAACCTATTTATCTAACCAACCACACCACACCCACTCAACCAAACCAATAACACATGAATTATTATTATATACGAAGGATATCAAATTTGAATAACAAATGTAACTTCATCAGTTTCGGTGAAGGATTCACTAAGACCTAATACTGTGCAATAAGAACTAATACTCGTGGTACAAGGTAGCCAAGCCAAGCCAATTTGGCCACAAGCCAAATGATCAACCTGTAGTAAAAAGTAGGTTATAATGCTCACGTTGCTGTCCCTGCAGGTTCTTAGCGCTATTAATTCGAACATTTCGTAAACATAAATTCCTATCGAGTAAAGAAAATGCCGAGAAAAAACAAATGAAAATGTTCCGTATTTCATAACTTGAGATAGGAAGACTGGCGTCGTTGAACACTGGAAGCGATACCGCAATAACTGAATAGCCAGCACACGACAAGCTGGCTTGCTGCATCTAAATGACTATTTGCAAGGGTTGAAGGGCAACGCAAAACTCAAATCAAATTAATTAAAGCGAGATGAATCAAACTTTCATTTTATACTTCAAATTCACACAAATATTACCGCGCTTTAGCCACCAATACTTGACTAGCGAATTCATGGCGCAAAAATTTGAACATAGAGATAAAATTTTCAGAAGAAGCGTCTATTGCCTATGCCACAAAGACCAAGTTAAATATATACAATTAGGTGGAACTCTAGGAAAATATCGTGACAACTAATTAGAGGCGCCAATTAACATACTTATGAACGAAGGAAACGCTGAGGTAAAACATCTTTGGAAAACGTTGACGAAAAACTTCACAATTTATCGCTAAGTGTAAAATGAAAGAATATCTGCGTCCTCGAGAGTAAGTTTCATTCTCTTTGACTTGAAACAAACTTCAATCTCAGGTTCTGAGGAACTTCCACTTGCAGTCTTCTTACCCGAACTACTGCCACTAGAGCTATTGGTTGGGAGGGAAATTATTCTTGAAGCGCCAGTTCTGGAAACGGCAAAGGCGGTCTGGCTTCCAAGACGTGCTTCACCACTCACGCTCGTACACGAAGACAGCGCTTCATTTTCAAGTTCCAGTGGTGAAGTTGAGCTTGAAGCTTTTCTCTTCACTGGGGCCAAATTCAGCCGATGAGTCGCGGGAACAACGAGAGGATTGGAAGGATTAATTCTACAGGAATTTATGTTGTTAATTTCCATCGGAACATCAGTCGGCTTATCAGCGGAACGTCGCACAATGAAGTGGTCTAGCACAGGGCGATGGCACTGGGTAGAGTTTCTGGTCTTTGAGGAGCGGGAATAGAAAGATCCCGACTCCTTGCCGCGCCTGCACGTCGTCTGTTGATGAAAATCGTCCATCCAGCGGCGCAGGCTCGGGGCTAGAGCTCCGAAATCAGCGACCTGACAATTCAAAGAATCGGAATCTAGCCTGAATCCGGATTCCTTAAGACACTTTAGGAGTGCGGAATGAAAATTTTCCTGATTCAATTTGGAGGAATATTTCTGCGCGGGAAAACATAATCCTGACTTGGGGGCGACTGCGGCGATCGGGGACCGGAGCTTCGTTGTGCAGACAGAGAAGGCGAGGCGCTGTAGGTGCGGTAGCCGCAACAGCGTTGGCAGGTATGCCATGTCGACGTGGCTGTTGCGCAGGTCCAGCACCTGCAGCCGCTGGAAGCCGTTCCTGAAGACCTTCTGTCTCGCCAGTAGCAGTCGCAGGCCTTCGTCTGATAAGAAGTTGTCAGAAAGATCCAAAACTCGCAGGTTCTCAAACGACCCAAAAGATGACAATATTTCATCGGCCGTCAAGCCACAGTTGCACAAACTTAATTCGGACACAAACCGTAAAGCTGGAGACAAAAATTCACCGAATTTGGCAATGAACCTGCGGTCCTGTTCACCAATAGCGAAGCTCCCAAGCATGTCACATTCGTAAGCATTTACAAAAAGATGGAAAACTGCCTCCGAACATGTGTTCTGTGCCTCCAAAACGCCGCTTCTCAGGCACGAACGCAGAATTTTTTCTCCCACCACTTGAGGAAATCCAACCAAACTTTCCAGCAATTCTATGTTTTGAACTAGGAAATCCAGGACAATATCCTCCAAGGTCTTGGAAAAGTGATTAGAGGCCGACATTTCTGGAAAGAATGTCGAACTTGCGACAAACGCAAATTATAAATGAATTTGAATGAAGGCAAGCAGCAAGATTTCAGTTTGCCTCTGCTTCGGTAGAATATTTTATCTGAGGGACAAAATAATAGTTCAGTTAGATATGAGACTTTCCGGAAAGAGAAAAAATATAACTCAGTACTCACTGCAGTGAGTGACAGAGAGCGCATTTTCTTGTCAACGAAAACGTGAAGTCGCGGACGGACAGACAGACGGACGGACAGACGGACATGGCGAGCACAATAGTGCATTTTTTTCATAAATGAGAAAATGCGCTAAAAAAACGGTGCTAAAACGACCTATGGTATCGCATTGCCTCATTACAATCCCGAATTTAAGCATAGTTCCGCAATCTGCTTGCCATTTACATGGACAACTTTTAGATCTGGGAAGCACATGCAGCTCCTGAGAAAATTTGTATTAGATGTGAATGACTAACATTTCAAATCTTTGGAGAATTTATATTATTCGCCATCAAAAATAATGACTTTAGAATATCGTAATTAAATGTATGAAGAAATACAGTGGTTTCGATATCTGGTGTGCGGCTAAGGCGCCGATTAGATGTCCAGTCCATGTGATTGTCAGAACATCAATTAACATAGGGCTGGATTTGTACACTAATGTCACTATTCATCAAAATTCTAAAAAATTATATGCCTAAAAATATGAGATATGAAATTCAAACGATAATTTATGCACTGTATTGAATATTACAAAGATAGAATTCAACTCAAGATCAATTTGATGCCGAAGTTAAGATTTATGAAAATGTAGCAGCACAGGGAGTCGGGGGAGGCCAGTCCCCCAGCAGCCATACACTGCCCCAGGACACAGGGAGTAGGGGGAGGCCTGCCCCCCAGCAGCCATACACTGCCCCCGGACACAGGGAGTCGGGGGAGGCCAGACCCCCAGCAGCCATACACTGCCCCCGAACACAGGGAGTCGGGGGAGGCCAGCCCCCCAGCAGCCATGCACTGCCCCCGGACACAGGGAGTAGGGGGAGGCCTGTCCCCCAGCAGCCATACACTGCCCCCGGACACAGGGAGTCGGGGGAGGCCAGCCCCCCAGCAGCCATACACTGCCCCCGGACACAGGGAGTCGGGGGAGGCCTGCTCCCCAGCAGCCATACGCCCCCGGACACAGGGAGTCGGGGGAGGCCTGTCCCCCAGCAGCCATACACTGCCCCCGGACACAGGGAGTCGGGGGAGGCCTGCTCCCCAGCAGCCATACACTGCCCCCAGACACAGGGAGTCGGGGGAGGCCAGCCATACACTGCCCCCAGACACAGGGAGTCGGGGAAAGCCAGACCCTCAGCAGCTATACGCTGCCCCTGGACACAAGTCATCAGCAACGTTCATGGGTTCCGTTAGATCACCGTACAGTCCATATAATATTATGGCAACACATTAATGATGCATTTAACACGACGTATCACCGTACTGTCCATATTATATTTTTGCAACACATTAATGATGCTCAACCACGACGTATCATGTAATACAATAGTTTAATTCGATCATATTTAGACACTGGACAACACTGTAGTGTATCTCTCAGGTGTGAAGGAGACCAGGCACCAGGCAAGCTCGTTTATTATCGGCAGACAAGAGCCGCGTCATGTCACCTGCAGACAGCATATAAGCACGAGGTTCTGGCGCCTAGTATAGCATTATAGGCCTAGTGTAGCATTATAGGCCTAGTGTAGCATTATAGGCCTAGTATAGCATTATAGGCCTAGTGTAGCATTATAGGCCTAGTGTAGCATTATAGGCCTAGTGTAGTATTATAGGCCTAGTATAACATTATAGGCCTAGTATAACATTATAGGCCTGATATAGCATTATAGACCTAGGCTTCTTCCCTACATTAAAGAAGGCATGGCTCAAGATATTTCCAACGAGTTTTTGGTCATATGAGCTTTGAAACAATGATAAAAGAAAATAGTGCAAAATATGAATAAATTTTAATAATGGGAATCGAAGCTAAAACATTTTTAAGAGGGCGCAGCTCGGTCTAGAGGTTCACGGCGCAGTTGAGAAAAAATTCATTCAAAATAAAGAACTAAAACAATAAAATGAGCAATGTTTTGCTGGCAGTGCTCTGTTATTCATTTTTTTCTTGAGTACAAAACCTCATAATATCAATTTAGAAGCGCCCAGAATGTAACAAACTGTCACGAGTTCAAAGCAAGCAACTAGGCTGGGGATTCTCTGCATGAACTAGATTGAACCATAGGCAATATTAGAACCGTCCTTCCTAGCAGCTGAAACAGTCGCCTACAAATTCAATTACAACGATATTAGCTTGGAAAAATTTTTTTATACAGAATGATTCCTGTTAAAGCCAAAGCTCCCTGCATCTTGTGTGAAGGCATTCAGGCATCCACACACAATCATACAATCTCGTCATCCTAGAAGTTACGATCGCAAAAAAATTCAAGTGAGAGCTTTACTCAACAAAAAGGAAGTGAATGTATATAATAGTGATAAATAATCAAGTTTGCATACAAATAAAGATGGAAACCCTACGAAGTAATAAGAAAAAATATCGTGGCACCCCCAAAAATCCAAATGAGATTAGAATTAGAGAACCTCATAAGAAAAAATACTCTGCTACAACTGAAATAATTAAGGGGAATTGCTTGAGTCCTTTAGTCCTGCCGGCACTTAAGCCGCCGAGTGGTGACCTGGTGAGGCTCAATGATATGCACGACAGCCCCCCAGCCTGAGGACGCGTCTCTGTCGAAGGCGTTCACCAAACTCTGGCTGATCACTTCAAACAGGTCCTCTGGCTCCAGGTCCTCCCGCCACAGCGTCTCGCACATGCCGAACAGGTTCTCTTCACACGTACCTGTAATGCTTGTGTCGTCAGTACATATGGCATGCAATGATGACATCGTCAGTACATATGGCATGCAATGATTACATCGTCAGTACATATGGCATGCAGTGTTTACATCGTCAGTACATATGGCAACATCAGTACATATGACATGCAATGATCATCGGTATGACATGCTACATACATATGACATGCTTACATCATCGGTATGTAAGGCATGTATATTTCACATCACCAATATGTCTTGCTACATAGTATCAACGTAAGCTCACGGGATCATCATAACATTTATAATGAATTCTAGCCACGCAGATCTGCTCATTTTCAGCCCTACATCTTCATTTCTTAAGCGTCAGATCCAAAACTAGTAAATATCAAATTGTAATAGTGGTGATACCTAAACTACCTGACACGAAACTAGTAAATAGCGAATCGTAATAACAGTTATAGTTACAAATAAACTTACAGACATAAAAACAGTAAATAGCAAATGGTATCTCATGAACGCATTACATGCTGCCTGAACACATAGACTCAAGACGGCATTACATGCTGCCTGAACATGTGGACTCAAGACATCATTACATGTTTATATGAAACAAATACAATATAAATTAATGTAATTATAACAAAGGAATGTCAGCTAAGCAAGGCGAGCAATGTACCAGCGACGCAGAAGTCGCCAGGCGTCGACGCGCAGCCGATGAGGTCAAAGGCGCAAATGAAAGGCTCGTTGGTGGACGGGTCAATGCCGGCAATGACGGGCTCCACAAAGTACGGGCCAAAGCGGCGCTCATACAACAGGTTCTGCACCATCGCCATCAGCGTCTGTGGCCGCACTTGTCTTCCCTCTCTGCCCACAAATTTAAATTTTAAAGCAAGATATTTTAAATAGATATTTTAAGGAGAGATATTTTAAAGCAAGATATTTTAAAGCTAGATATTTTGAAGAAAGATATTTTAAAGCAAGATATTTTAAATAGATATTTCAAGCAAGATATTTTAAAGAGAGATATTTTAAAGAGAGATATTTTAAAGAGAGATATTTTAAAGCAAGATATTTTCAAGCGAGATGTTTTAAAGCGAGATATTTTAAAGCAAGATATTTTAAAGAGAGATATTTTAAAGCAAGATATTTTAAAGCCCGGGCTGAACACCAGCGGGTGATTAACAATTAGGCTCCACAATTTAGCCATGGATAATTTAAATATTAAGTTCAGTGTCAAACTCCGGCTTTTCGTTTCTGGTCGAGAGTTGGCAGCAGGTTTAAAGAAGTTAAAATTACCATAGTAAAACTAGGGCAGCGCAAATGTGGGAGAATACAAACGTAGTAGCAGGGAAGAGGCAGGTCCATCTCACCTCATCTCATACATTTTGGTGCGGTACTGGAGTTTCCCACAAACTTAACAATTAGCCTTCACAATTTAGCCAAGGATAATTTAAAGATTAATTAAAGAAATTAAAATCAACATAATAAAACATGAGCAGCACAAATGTGGGAGATCACAAATGTGGTAGCAGGGAAGAGGCAGGTTCATCTCACCTCATCTCATACATTTTGGTGCGGTACTGGAGTTTCTGGGCAACGGTCTGCGTGTCGGTCACGAGGCCGGGCAGGCCAATGTACAGGTTTGGCCCCACCTCGAACACGCGCTGAAAAGTATCTTTGTGATCAGCTGGCATGAATAAATTACTCAATGAATGCTGATAAACTGAAACCAATGAAGCTACACTAAAGTAAACTGAAATAAATAAGGGGTTACCACATTCTTCCACCAACATCACCTGCCTCCAAATAGTTTAAAACTCAGCTCTGAGAACAATAACAGGTTACCACAACACAACCGCCGAACAACATCTTCACTCCGAATATGAAATGCTCACCGTCCAGCAACACACAGACCTCTTTTCTGTCCAATACCTGCAACAATGCCACAACCTGCTTGCCACCAAATCATAAAACTGGTCCACCAACCCCACAACATTAGACACTCTACACCAAACACATCAATGCTGTTCTGACAGTACTCCCAATCAACATCAACAATGAAACCCTTGAGGCAGCCACTAACTCCCTCCATTCCAACACTGCTCGAGCTGCCATCACTTCATGCCACGCACCAGTACTACTCAACAGTAGGCTTTCTCCATCGGAAAGAAGGGTGCAGGCACAACTTTTTTCCGGTCACTGCAAATTCCTCAACAGCTACAATAGCAGAACAAACAACAGCATCAGAAACTAATGTGTTATTGTTATCTCTCCCTGGATGATGTGCCACACCTCTTTGACAGATCAAACAACCCAACATCCCTCAGCATCAAAGACCTTTGGAGGGACTGGACCGCTGGACCAGTGATGCCGGGATTGGGAACAGGGCAACAACAACATACAAGCCAAGCCAGCATGACAAGCATTTCAAGCTCAGATTCATTAGCAGTTAGTCAATGAATCAAAAGCAATACATCAAATTTGTGACCTATCCCCTATCATATAATAAACAACATAAATAACTGTTCTTTTCAGAGAACCGAATCTAAAATGAGATCTTCCCACTCTATATTGAATAAGTAGCTCAACCCTAGGGGTAAAGTAGGGCCTAGATTTCTATACCTCCAACAACTGTTTTGGATGAACACAAAAAAAAAAATCTTTGAAATCTTGAAAAACTTCGACTAAATAATTTAAACAAGCATCTTAGTGTTAAGTGTTGAACTACGTATATTTCCAGATATCATAAGAACAAGAACATATACAACCTAACAACACAGGGAAGCTGTAGAATAGAAAATAATTTTTATATATACAGTATATATTAGTATATAGGAAGGAGCCCTTCATTAAAGCATGTTACATGAAAAATAATGCCGGATTTGCCTAAAATTTATTCATAATTTAACTTTCCTATGTGCATAACCCAGAAAAGTTACTCTCAGGTTAGGCACCTAGGTAAGTTAAATGATAGTATATAGGTATCTATATATTATAGCTGAAGAGCCCCAGGTCACCATGCAGACATTCCCTACATAAAACACCAGTGTAATGATAATAAAGCATCATTATGATAAACACTAGTGTAATTATAATAAAGTATCATTATGATAAACACTAGTGCAGTGGTTCCCAAACTTTTTCAGACTGGCGCCCTCCTTGGCTCCCCAGTGAATCTCTATCTATCATTATGATATACACTAGTGTAATGATAACAAAGCATCATTATGATATACACTAGTGATATACACTAGTGTAATAATAACAAAGCATCATTATGATATACACTAGTGAAATGATAATTAAACGTTATGATAGCAATTCTCACCTCAAAGTCAGTAGCAATGGTCTGAAGCTGGACACCAAATCTGAGGTCAGACGCAATAGCCACGCAGTTCTTGCCCTTCATGGCCACCACGCAGCCTCCGTTGTAGCTCAAGATACTCTGAAAATAAGTTATCTTTACTACATAGTAACAATATTTTCGTTAGATATTTTCTATATTAAGCATCATTTTATTAAATATTATTTATAGTAACAATCATTTCATCAGATATCTTCTATAGGTACTGGTAGTAAGAATCACAATCTATACTGTCAAACGGGATAATAATGGATGCATGGGGTAATAAGAGACGGATGGGGTAATAAGGGACGGACAGGGTAATGAGAGATGGATGGAGTAATAAGAGACAGAGGGGTAATAAGGGACAGAGGGGTAATAAGGGACAGACAGGGTAATGAGGGATGGACAGGGTGATAAGGGACAGTCCTCCATCATGGTATAAAAATGTTACCTATAGCAGTTAAGTGGAATAAGAAACTAATTGAAATATATATTTCTCCTATCTATGTAGCATAAAGGAAGTTGAGAAATCATACATCACTAGCTCAGGAAATTCCTTGAAAATTGTTGAAAAATGATATTTTGAAAAAGTACTTCTGCCAAGGTCCGTAGTAAAAAAAAGTTGCCATATTTAAAAATTTTGTTTGAAAAAAGGTTGCAGACAGGTGTCCACTTTAAAACTTCATTGACAGAATTTTTGTACCTCAATCAAAAACAAAATCGTGGCAATTTTTTAAGGCAGAGCAATAAGGGTAATAAGGGACACTTCTAAAAACACATTCACTGTAGAACCTCAGTTTGCAAAGGTTCCAGTTAACAAAAAAAAAAAAAAAAGATTAACAACCAAGAATTTTGACTACATTTACATTGCTAAGCAAAAAAAAATACACTTTACAAAAATTAATGCATTGTCCATCAAAAACAAAAATCATCTGTCAAAATTGTGCATAGAATCTTAGATAGGATTGTGCATCGGGCAACATAAAATGGAGAGTAATTAACCTAACCTATAACTTATTTCTCCAAAAAATATGATGATTGTCACTAAAATTTTTTCTGTTTCAAGTACGTTTTTACAACATTTTGTTGTTATAGTGAATTCACTTGACCCAATCAAAATGGTTCAAAATTACAAGCCCATTCCTGTAAGCTTACAGATAGAGAGGGAATGCACTTTTGTTAACAATTAGATAGGAGGTAATTCATCTGGTGGAAATCTTGCAGTTCTGTAAATTGTGGGAAAGCTTTAGTTGCAACCCTAAAGCTAGATGTTTTCCATGCTTGCTGCAAAGACCTTTATAATGAGCTCACACTTGTTTGTGAAATGTTTCAATTCGTGGTAAGAAGTTATCAGCAAAAAAACATTCAGAATTGTTCCTTATTACCCCGTTTGAAGGTATCATGGATACCAGCATTAACATTATCATATGTAAGATATTTGTTTAAATCTTGAATAATTAGGAAAATTATAAATTAATCTATTAATAAACAACTCTGGTTTACCACCAACCCAGTAAACCCACAGTACCTGCAATTTTCAAAAGTTGTTACTAAAATATTTTTAAAGGCAATAGGTATGTTTATAGTACCAATATAGTTTTAGTACATAAACCTGCAAGCTTGCCTCATGAGCTTTTGCTCTATGTTTGGTTTGGACAGTAGGTACAGTAAACATTTTGGCAAAACAGAGATTTGTTTTAGAATCAGTTCATTTTTTATTTCTTTACTCATGATTTGAACCAATAATAATGCTTAGGTATATCTTATGTAGGGTAAACGCGGTATATTCCGACACATTAAGGACGTAGCAAGAAATGAATGGCTATAAAAATATCACCATATGCGCAACTCAAGTTCTGATTGCTTTACGACTTATGTCACTCTCAAAACACTACACTACGCGCCAGCAAAGATGAAACGTCACTAACTGTTGCCATATTTATTCAAAAGCCTTTAGAATTCAAACCTACAAAATCCCTGAATTCCAATGCTGTGTGTGACTAAATTAGGCATATTGTGAGACTAATTCCGGCAGCGCTTTAAACTCTATTAATTTGTAATTCCGGCGCCCTGTGTTGGAATTCTGATGCCCTGTGTGAGCTGTATCATAATACAACAGAGCTTGGAATGAGCTTAATTAAAAAATTTTAATTTTTTGACACAGCTCTGAACAAGCTGTATGTGCCTAATTCCAAGCTGTGTTGGAATTAGTTTTTATGTGTCTAAAACCGTCACTTAACTTAATCATCTATTAATTTATTTACCATACCACTTGAAATCAGCAAATACAAGTAGGTATACTTAAAGGATTCCTAATATATTCACAGACTTATTTAAGGGGAGCGTCTACCCCAAAAATTATCTCGGCTATTTACAAACAGATCACTCTGAAACTTGGTACGGTACACATATGTAAAATGGAAAAAAACCCACATTTTGTTCCTGTGAATTTTTCGAAAAAATGAAAGAAAACGTGAAATTCATAGAAAACGGTCATAAAAGGAGGTACTTTTGAAATCTATCTCCTCCTAGGATTTTCAAGCTACGACATTGAGACATATCATTCGATGCGTAAAATCTTTATCTATAAAACGACCTAGCCATTTTTTGAATTTCTAATTTTTGCGGGTGTGGGAGCATTTTTCGTAAAGTTTTTGGAAATTTTTCGATTTTACCCCTTTCCACCCTCCTTTTTCAGGAATAAAATCCAAACTATGACAAAATTGAAAAAATGGCTAGGTCGTTTTGTAGATCTATTCTTTGCAAATCGAATGGTATATGTCTCCTTGTTGTAGCTTTAAAACTTTAGGAGGAGATAGGTTTTCCGTGACAATAAGTGTGAATGTTGAGGAGAGCACGACAAAGTCCCGCGCGCACCACAATATGCGCTCAATGTAGCATAGATACCAAACTAAATGTTTCTGGCGCTTGATTCCACTCAAGGATGATGGGAGCAACTACATGCACATCTCTCCCTACAAAGCCCGGAGGCACACGGAGTCAGACCTCACAAAAACACTATATTTGTAGTGGTGGACAGCGAATTATCTCATATCTAATTACTGAAAGAACTCCCCCCCCGCCCCCCTTTCATGAAGTGTTGTGTACGTAAAAATCAATGTACAGAGATGGTAGTGGTACCATTGGATAGGCCAGAATGTCAGCTTTAAGATGAGACTAAACACGTAACTGCAGCACAACTCAAGTAGACACTATATATAAAGAGCTCACCAGCTAATTAGTTCCTATCTAATTACTTAAAGAACTCCCCCACCCGCCCCCTTTCATGAAATGTCGTGAAATCATAAATCAACGTAGCGAGATGGCAGTGGTACCGTTGGATAGGGCAGAATGTAAGCTTTAAAATTAGTATGAAAACCGAAAAAGTAAAAATTTTCAATTTTAGGGTAGAAAAGTCTCAAACCATAATATTCTTTCTACACAAACAGTTAATCACTATTTGGTAGAGCAAGGTCAACTATCAACTTTGACATGTTTTTTGATGTTCTCATTGGGTGACGTGCACTGTCTCTTTGGATCTTAACATTTTCCCGACAGATAGCCCACTAAGCCCAGACCTAGTGTTTTGGCAATAGTATGGCCTATGGCGCGCAATAGTATGACGTCACTACCTATTTCAACCATCAATGAATGCATGGAAGTAATGGAACTAAGACAAAGCTTGATATAAAGGAAAAAAGCTGAGAAGTGTCAGAATTACCCATGATGTCTGAATATACTGCGTTTACCCTACTATGATGATGCTGGTATCATTGTAATTGATATTTGAAATTTGATACTTAATTTGCTGGTTTACTTGTAGAACTCAAAATTTAACTTTAGGATCAATCTAAACAACTCTGCTTTGCCCGTCACTCAGTGAGTGACTGTTATTGTTGTAAAACTACAGTAAGACCAATTAGCCTAGCTAGCTAGGTGAGTATTTACATTTTAATTTTTAATAAAAGTGTATGATGAAGGCATGAAGCCTAAGTAGCTGTTCCAAAATGATCCAAAATATGTCATTTTGGAGTTTGGAGGGTATTACTTCAGATTAAGTGCATCCAAAAAAATGGCGTTTTTTTTTAATTATGTTTTTTGGGGTGTAGATTAAGAATCTAAAATCCGCTTTTGGCAGTACCGATTTTTTTCCAATTTTTTATACGTTTTCTATAGAAAACAACAATGAGGGACCCGTGGGGAACCGGGGGTTTTAGGGGAGGGGACACACCCGAGGCTCTAATTCGTCTAAAAAAATCGGGCAAAAATCGGCAAAATTGGCGAAAAATTGGATAAAATTAGAACATTTTTTTTACTGGAAATGATCTACAGCAATCCCTTGATTAGCACGGTTTTGAATACCGCGGTTTTGATTAACGCGGAAAAAAAATTTGCGACCTACCCTTTATCTACGCGGTGCCAGTTTTGATTAGCGCGACTTTTTTTCACAACGCATCATTTTCCCACCTCTAGCCAGAGGTGTTATGTTCGTAACAAAAGTGTTACTTTTTGCTTATTAGATTTTATGTTGTTACTTTTGTTACGACTTTTGGAAAAATTCGCCAAATGTTGTTACTTTATGAATTTCAGCCAATAATTCTTTAAATAAGGTCCCGTTCCATAGGCACTCGTGCTGACTACAGAGTCGGTTTAACCGCGCCTTGCCTCGTTCGTAACTCGAATGATCGAGTTCGGCAACGTTCGCCGGTAAGTGCGCCATGCCGGTGCTCTAGCCCTTTAAGCCCTGGTGTGACGAATTCGTCACACAGAAAATAAAAGCTTCTACCGAGAGTAATTATATGTTTGGAGTCTAGCCGCGAGTGTGACGGTAGCGTCACATGTTGTGAACTTGTTCGAACGACGTTCGATGGAGTAGGCGCGTCGTTACTGCCAGTTTAACACAAAGACTGCGTGTGATCTGAAAAGTAATTCAGATTGTTTTTTCACTTTCGAAACATAATTCAGTGCGTAAAGGGCTAGTTACTCGTTAGCCTTCAACTGGTCAAGATCGCTGCCATATCTACTGCTCACTTTTATCAAACTACATAATTTTCC
>NW_025939608.1:0-526 GCF_000764305.2 Hyalella azteca | reverse complement strand
AGAAATAATTGGTAAAAATCTTGATTCAAAATATTTTATTTTAAACCCAAAATAAACAACTTTTTTCCTTCCCCCCAACTTTTTTGCTTGATCCCATATTCTATGTCGTCTACTAAAATGAGGCATAACGATTACATTTGTCTACCTTTTTTTATTGAGGTAGACAAATATCGCAATTATATTTTATCAATAATTTAACTAAGTGATTTATATTAAGCACTTTGGGTGGTTTTTTCGAGGTAGAAATATTTTTTTGGTTTTTAATTTTTGGTTTCGATATTTTTTTGCTTTGATTAATTCCTTGCAAAAAAATATACTGCCAATATAAAGCAAATGTTTCTCCAAACCAAAAATTATTTAAGAAATAATATATCCAGTGGGTTCAGGATATGGCCAAATCCTTTGGCGGCAATATGTGTATCAATTTTGCTTGTATTCCAATTGTAGAGTAGCAATCTTACCTAAGTTTTGATTTACGAACAGATATTGATAAATGCATTTTCAAGCATATACTAAGCGTTTGGCA
>NW_025939607.1:0-479 GCF_000764305.2 Hyalella azteca | reverse complement strand
CAGCTACAAGGTCTGAGTTTACGATCACGAATCAATAGCTTAGTTTCTGTCATTACAAGAGATAAACTTTACGATTACAACGGCTCTTGCGTAGCGGTTGCCACGTGTTAACCGCGGCAGCGTGTGCGCCACGACAATGGGCTCGAAGAAAAGAACTATTAGGCTTATTAACTGCTAAAACAATTCACTGACCAGGCCATTGATAGCAAAAAACAATCATTATAATCACTCAAAAAAAAAATAAAATTCACCAATGGAAGCAAATAAAATAAATAAATAAAGCTATTTGACATATAGCAGCTAATCAAAGGGGCAAAATCACAATCAATAGAAAGTAGTATTGATATTAGTTCAATGAGTTGAAATGCTGGATACTCGTCCTAAAAGAAGAAATTGAACGCTTGACTGAGTCACTGTAACACAGTTTTCTCTGAGTGTTGATGCGGGCAACTTGGCCTCGAAGACTCCACTGATTTCCG
>NW_025939606.1:0-1919 GCF_000764305.2 Hyalella azteca | reverse complement strand
TCATGGTCTCTACAGGCATTCATGGTCTCTACAGGCATTCATGGTCTCTATAAAGATCAAATAAAGTCTCTACTAGAGAGCGAGTCGAAACGAGTGTGGCGTTAGTTGACATATTGTTATTAAGGACCAGCGTTTCCAGACAACCTCGCTAGACCACAGACAGCCGTCTACCGAGTGCGGCGCTTCTGTAGCATGAGGCAGGGCGACTGGAAATCGCTAGCTCGTCAATCGCTTCGTTGCCTACCTGAAGCGCAAGTAGACCCTGCACAGAGGGGCGGTGAGGCTCTTGACGCCCGGGTGTTGCCCCTTGTGTAAACGGGCCTTAAGGAACATGAATAGCTCCGTGATAGCTACATGCATGACATATACCTACTATAATTACCCAAAATATAACTTACTATAAAAAGATCATCTTGCTAGCAAAGGAAGCCCATCACACTAAAGGCCCGTTCACACTAGGAGCAACACACGGGCGTCAAGCGCCTCACCGCCCCTCTGTGAGGCTTCTACGTGCGCTTCGTGTGGGCAACAAAGCGATTGACGAGTTAGCGATTCACAGTCGCCCTGCCTCGTGCAAGACAAGCGCTGGGCATAGCGCTGCTCAGCAGTCAGCTGCACTCAGTAGACGGCTGTCTGTGGTCTATAGCGAGGGTGTCTGTTTACGCTGGTCCTTCACTATGGCAACTAACGCCACACTTGTTTGGACTCACTCTAGTAGAGAGGCTAATACTGATCTTTGTAGAGACCATCAATGCCTGTAGAGAGTTCAGTCAGAGTAGAAAAATCGAAATGCAAATGAACAAGCTCTGGTGAAAATAGTTGAAGTTTTATGGCACTTTCGTGTACAAGTCGCCATTGACAAGGTTCGCAAGAAAATTCATACGTTGCGTTCGTAATTCCCTCGTGAAATGAATTTCATTGCAAATGAATTGCATTGCATATGAATTCCATCTCAAATTCCATCATCCTGCTTCTGGGAGAGTGGCATTATTTTCTTTAGCATACTGTCAAAGAAGTCCACTGGCAGTCTAGTATAATTTTGAAAGTCTCATGCATTCGCAACTTATATGTCTCTGAAAATGTAATTGTGTGAGCCCCCTCTCTTCTTTTCAGCAATTTTTTCACTCAAATACGGCGATGCCTACATCTTTTCTTAACAACAGCACACCCGAGAACAATGGCCAACAGCTTAAATTCGGATACATCCATCCTCACTGACGCTTAACTGGCAACTAATCTTCAAAGCGCGCGGTCTCGAGCTACCGCGTACAAAAATAAGTGTGAACGGTTGTGGGCGGTGAGGCGCTGCAGCAAGCGCCTCACCGCCAGTGTCGTTGCCCCTAGTGTAAACGGGCCTCAAAGGCGAATACTGAGGCTAAATGTATTTATGTGCCCACACACAAGTGCAAAAATTTTACTAAAACATGCGACTTAATTTTACCTATTTGATAGCTTGTTGAGGATAATTTTTTTTCAGAGTAAAGGTGTATGTTGCAGATTTGTTATCAAACATGATGGTATCACTAACAAATATTTATATGTTGCTTTGAATATTGCTATCATTTGAGTTGTATTAGAATGCAAATAAAGTCTGGATAACAGGAATATTAGTAAAATATAGATATTTTCTAATCTCCTATTTGTTATTACATCTGTTTTTGCGGCTTGAGATTGTTGCTCCAACCTCGACGCTGATGATGGAACTGCTCAGCCATTCCTATCCGTCTCGACTTTAACTCCTTCAGGGGCAGCTCAACCTAAGAAATACCTTGACAAGCAGCAAGTTAATAGTGAAGAAGGATAGTGTTGTATGGGATCCGCCCCAGGTTCTCAGTTGTAAATCTCCACGGGTAATGACGTGCCACTTAACTCATAGTGTATGTCCAGTTTATTTAAGAAACTTGATCCACGATCCAGAC
>NW_025939605.1:128873-160771 GCF_000764305.2 Hyalella azteca | reverse complement strand
ATCCTAAATCTTTTGCTTAATTGAACAGTAATTTTTAATACAGCTTCGTTCCATGTTACGGCCCCTGGCCTAGAGCATTGTAATTAAAAAAAAGTTATTGTAATTTCACGCGTTAATAACTCGTACGTAACGAATTTTTCGACCAGTGAGGAAGCTGCCAATAATAATTTGATTTGATATGTGAAATCTGCCAATTTATATTTATAGACTAATTCTATAAAATCGCAATAACCTACAAGAATATTTTTTATGGTTTCGATCAAACTTCAAGGTGAGAGTTGGGGACAACAATTTTAATTTTTCCTGTTTTCTGAGCTCAATTTGTATCTGTGACGAACATCTCGGACAAATTTACGGCTGGACTCGCGATCGGTGTTGCGCGGCCGGTCTCACGGCCAATTTCCAAATTCAGTGAACAAGTAATATCTCCCAAAGTAATGAACGCAGCTCGATGAAACTTGGTACACGTATTCATTAAGACCTTACAATGATGTTTAGCTCGTAATTTTTTTTATTTTGCCTTCATCCGTGAGTTATATAGCAATACGTGTCGAAATTCGCAGTGAACAAGACATTTCTTCCCAAGTACTGAACAGATTTGAACGAACGCTTGAATATACATTCCCAACAATTCAACGGTGATGTGAGGCTCGTGAAAATTTTTTATAATATGCCTTCGTTCGCGAATTTTTGTCCATTTTCCCTCATTCGTTATTTAAACAGCAATACGTGCTTAAATTCGCAGTGAACAAGAGATTTCTTCTAAAATACTGAACAGATTTGAATGAAACATTTTATATGAATACCTTACCTCCCAACGGTGATGTTTAGCAAGTGACAATTTTTTCGATTTGCCTTCGTTCGCGAGTTATATGGATATAAGGAGAAATGGCCGGTATTTCTCAAGCCGATTTTTAAATTTGCATTGACCAGGAGCTGTATACCTAAAGCCGTATAACTGGCAAACAAAGGCAAAATTTGAAAAATTGTCACGAGCTAAACATCCCAGTTGGGATGTTAGGTATTCATATACAAAGTTTCGTTCAAATCTGTTCACTATTTTAGAATAAATTTCTTTTTCACTGTTAATTTAGGCACATAGTTTTGTTTTAATCACGAATGAGGGGTAATGGAAAAAACTCGCGAACGAAAGAAAAATCTAAAAAAAATTCTCTAGCTAAGCATCATTGTCCTAATAAATACGTGTACCAAGTTTCATTGAGCTACGTTCATTACTATGAGAGATATTCAATGCTCACGTATTCCATTGTTACTTCGTTATATTCCATTTGAGATATTCCATTGTTACTTTGAGAAATATTCCTTGTTCACTGAATTTTACAGACCAGCCGCGAGACAGGCCGCGAGTCTGACCGTAAAATTGTACGAGACGTTTTTGAAGAACGACTTCTTAATGCCGCCAACCTCATCTTTGTGAATGCCTCAGTTTGTAAGCGAGGCAGTTTCAAACATTCTAAAAAAAACATTCTAACAATCGGTACACATATGCCTAACAATGATACGTTTGCAGATTATTGTTACTGCAAAAATGGGCAACATAAGTCAATGTTACCCTCACCATGTTACCGTACGAGTAATAAGCGCAGAAAAAGTAACATATGCTGGGAAGAGTAATAATTTGAACCTAAACTTATTTTTGAGTTGTTTTTTATTGTGTGGCTTCCCTGTAAAACTGAAATTTTCAGCCTATAACGTTAATAACTCTTTTCAATTGGAAGCTACAACAGCAAGGAGCTTAAATATATCATACGATCATTTATACAAATTTCAACTGATTCCGCAAACTTTTATTTATTTTTTATAAGATGGGGTATAATAACGGGATTGTGTGAGAAATCGGACAAAAATAGAAAACAAATTGAAATAAATCTCGAGAATCGATTGGCATTTGCGTTATAATCATAATACTACTTTTACAAGCTTTAGCTCATACTTCACAACTATATGAATGTGAAAATTTTTCATAACTTGCAATTTTTACTTTCTTTGCATTTCACGTTTTATTTCATTTTGTCCAAAAAATGTGTACGAGCAAAATTTCATTGTATTAGTAATTATCTTGTGCGTGTGAAGTTATAGAAATATTGGGAATTTACCAAAAGAAAATTTCCAACCCAAAAGTCGTAAAATTTCGACTTTTTTTTATTTGAACCGCAAAATGCAAAGTACAACGTGACCATTTCTGCATTCCCTTAAAACTTAATCTATAAAAAATCGCGTATGTTGGATGCAATGATATATTAAAAAAGTGAAGATGGGAGTTAGATATAAATAAATAAAAGGCATGATTTGCTCTGCAGTAAATCTTGATTCAGCGGGCTGGCCAACTTGTAATGCTTTCCTAATTTGAATCAGTGAGTTGCGGGCCAAAGCTTCAGGTAGCCGTAAAATTTTCATAAAATCGTTTGCTGGTCGGTTATGGCTAATGTACCACGCCAAAACCGCAACTGCACGTACCAGGCATCTGCCGCTGAAATAACTTTGATTGATAAAACTTTCGTTTTTCCAACGAGAAAATATCGTAATTAACGTCGTTTCAACGTAATTTGCTTGAAACGATGAAGCTTTTATATTAGAGCAAACTTGCGGCAATATGAGCTTCTCACTGTCGACGCAATCATCAGCAAACGTCAGAGCGCATTCAACCTCGAAATGATCAATATTGCTGCAGGACGAGGATAGTTTTACGAATCATAATTCAGTTAAATATGACATCGAACATCACTATCACACATTGTCATTATTTGGTAGCCTTATAGCGCATGAACCAGACATGTACCAACATCAGAAATAGCGGGAAAATGCAACGCCTTTCATGCAAAACGTTCTTGTTTTCAGCTCCAGCTTAAGTTCATCTAAGCGTGAATATAAAATTTCTAAATAAAAATTGACAGTATGGAGAGAAAAATTGTTCTCCGGAAAGAATTAAATAAATTTAAGAATTTATTTTAATATTTTATTTCCTTTGCTAAATTCGCAAATCGATTAAGCGGTTCAATAATACTGTGAATACCAGCGAAGGAACGATGCTATGTCTACTTTATTCAACACGAACACGAATGAAGTTACGATATCATGATGTTCTCATTTGGAAAAAATTACCGTGATTGAGCTTTTACTGCTTCGTCGGGTTTTTTATCGTGGTTCATTTGTGAATCCAGGTTTCTTATTCACGAGACTGAAAAATGTATTCAAGGTTCAGTTAGTTTGATCATGTGCGTCAATCAGAGCGTTACTAATTACTACTGTAGTTAGCATGGAGTCTAGTTTTTCATGCTGCGCGTGCAGCATGAAGTCTAGTTTTTCATGCTGCTCGTGCAGCATGAAGTCTAGCTTTTCATGCTGCTCGTGCAGCATGAAGTCTAGTTTTTCATGCTGCGCGTGCAGCATGAAGTCTAGCATTTATTTTACTCATCGAAGCCAGTGATTTTTGTTCATACGATCGAAATATTTTTTAGAAGTGCTGTGGGTTTAAACATTACTCTCCATCAATCAAAGCGTGAACACTTGTTTGTTATTAGCTGCACGAAGGCATCGATTTACTCATATCCAAACGTCAGTCGGAGCGAGATCGATCACAGGGAGTCATAGTTACCTGCCAAGATAATGATCACAGTAAACAAATGTAGTCCGCCGAACACATAAAATTTATTCCCCAATTCTAAAAAAAAAACAAAATGCACAGCTTCATGTTTAACTCATTCTAACATCATGTGAGGAATATCATACTAAACATTTACAAGGAATAGTTAACAGAAGAGAAATTTCGGTAATTCATCCACTTATAAACATCAAAGGATGCAAATGATTTACGTGGTGATTCAAACGCGGTGTCTTTTTCGTGAACAAAACAGATAATTAAATAAATAAACAAGTATATAAATAGAATAAAAAAATAAAATGAAGAATTAGTGAAACTTTAGTATTTTTTCTGTACGAATGAATTAAAAAGAATTGCCTATGAATAAGTTTGTGTTGTATGACTAAAACAGACGTGGAGTAACGAACAATTTCGGGTCGTACATAACTACCAGCGCAGCTGTGAATGAGACGGAACAGTTGTCTTTTTGAATACACCAAAGCCAGCTTTCCCTGGACCTGTTTGAAGCAACACTTGCGTCTGCCTCATTTAGAGTGTGCGTTGTGTTCGGTTTGGTTGTCTCGAGTGGTCGCTCGTTGCGGATAGTTGAAATAATGAAAATTTAGAATTTTAGAATTTATATTGCGGTTTACAATTTATTTTGTAGCTAGTTCGTAGCTGCGCTAGCCACCGACAGAGTAAAATTGTGATGAGGTTTTGTGACTATATAAATATAGGTTTAATATAGAGTGTCATGCAAAAATGTTCACCGATTTTTTAAATGGTTATATCTACCCTTCAAATTATCATAATTTTATTATAATTAATTACTTCCAATTTAGAATAGATTTTTGTGAAAAACATACATTCCCAAGTAAAAATTAAGGGTGGCGCATCGATGATTATAGGTGGCGATGGTAGATTACAGGTGTCATAACGGTGGGTGGCCAGATCTGCCAAAAATCGACAATAAAACTCCAATAAATCGAGAGGGTGGCGAGTATAGGCGGCAGTTATCGATGAATCATCGATGATTTATAGGATCTGAATCATCGATGGCACATTGCAGGTAAATTTCTTGTAAGCCACCGCTAACCGTTTTCCCAAACAGCATAGTGCACGAAGGAATTTGCCACTGTGATTTATACGAGGTAGAAAGGAGTTATTGGGTTGCGGTTCATTCGAGATCCAGATGAAACCATGATTTCGTTCTGCGTGCTTGGCTTGTAAGATTTTGATTCACGTTTAATTTAGCGTGAATTCGGTAGGTACGAGTAAAACTGACGGACAGTTGTAGGGCGTTCACAAATTTTTCATGCTACAGTGAAGTAACGCGGCATGTATTGGACTGCTACTGGTATAAATTTTCCGAGTAGCAGTAGAAAATTTTGTTGCGAAAAGTTTTCCGAAAGATAATGGTGAATTCAATTTTTCATGTGTATTGCAGCTAACGGCCACCATCTTCCTGATATTGTTTTCAAAACATAAGAATGTTCATGCTAACCTCGAGGAAAATAAACTTTCTTCTTTATGTAACTCCGTAACTCTTTTATTTCGCCTCAAGACTGCTCAATCGGTTCTGCCCCACCCTGTATATCGCGTAAATTTATTGCGAATTTTGGGTAAGCTCCAAGTATGCTGTGCTTGAAATATTGCGATAAATTGAGACTAATTGATTGTATCAATAAGTATAAATTATATGGTTCGATTATGTGTGTTTCACAATATTTATATTATTCTCAAGTTGACGCATTTTTCTAAAGCCACGTTGACGCAGTTGACAGCGGTCCGGCATCACTAAAGCGCAGCGAGCAGCTACACGTGGACACGTTCATACCTGTTGGGTTGGAGCACGTCGGCGTTGAGCTTCTTCCTCATTAATCAATAACACGTCCTGCTTGGAATACGTGTTTTCCGGGTAATTTGCTTGTCAAAATAGTATCCTCTTTGCGCAGAGGGATACGAGTAAAAATTCGGTTTTCTGTTGCTGACTTCGATGGTGAAATTCAATTATTTTGGGGAAATTTTCTTAAACCGCGAGATAATTATTTTGAGTTTACGTTTACATTTCTAATTAAGTGGAGTCTACGTCTTTCCTGCGAAAAATATTAAACACTAGGCTGCAGAAAAATAGTGACACGAAGTGATGAAGGCATTTCACGCCTAACTTTTCTAAATCATCGAGTGATAATTCGTTAAAACACGCAAGAATATACTTGACGAAAATATTTCAAATCGAGCCGCTGTTAAAATTGGTGTGATGTTCACAATATGAAACTGCGATACTCATCAAGCATTTTCCTGTAGCCTTTGCTCTGAGCTGAACCATCGTTCGTTATGGATAAACGAAGTATCTTTCAACGGCTGTTTCTCGATTATAGCAGCTTGTTCATATAAAATGGCGAATGGAACGATCTAATCATCACGGTGGGAGCATTAACTTCTATCATTCGATGAAATTATTATTTGCAATACTTCAATTAAATCTTTTAAAATTACTCGACTGCCATCTCCTCTCCGATGGCGCAACGGTAGAGGCTCTGCTTCGCGTACGGGAGATCGGAGTTCGAATCCTGCAGGCCGAGACTTTCTTCAATTCGATTTCTCACGAGGTATGTGTATGGTACTCTGATAATTTGTTCCTGCTACATGTCTGACATTGTTACTTGTACTGCCAGGGTGTATATTCATACGTAGTCCTCAGAATATGGTTGTCTGGAGCAATGTCAGTAAATGTAAATGCATCGTATGTGAAGCTAATGGAAAAATTTTTATCGACTTCATTTTAAAGGTGACCATCGGTGGCTCATCGATGCGCCACCGGTGCCAATGGGCAGTTATTGGTGGAAGAAGAGTTTTTCTAGTAGGGTGGCCATAGGCAGGCTATAGGTGGAACATAGGCCGGACACGCCATCGATGCGCCATCAGTGCTCCACCTATAATTTCCACCTGTAGCCACTGATAATCATCGATGCGCCACCTTAAATTTTTATTCGGGTTGTGATAAGTGAAATTAAAATTAACTTGAATTTATTAATTTAATGAGGCGATGTAGTCAATCAAAAGGTCGAAACATATTTATGTGACGCCCAAATTTATAATTTTTTGCGCGATGCATCCAGTTTACCGTAGTTGTGCACGATTTGAAATTAACAATAAAGTTTATAAGAAAAGTGCAGTTCGCGGTAATTTTAATAGATCTTTATTGAAATTTGTGTTACCTGTGCATCGCACCACGGCCCTCATGCAGTTTCCACAGCATATTTTTGATGCAAATTATTTTTATTATGGATAAATTAATGGATTGTTCACAATACTCGCCGTTCTCTTCAAGAAGTTTATGAATTTTCATTAAAGCTCCTCACTGACTTCTTGACTGTGGGTTAAATAATTGTGCATAAAAATCCCTGCGCATTTAACTTTATGTTAAATAGTAAAAAAATATGTGAAAATCGCAATTGAGATTATCCACAGTAAAGATAAATAAAGAAGGAAAATTAGCACTGCATTTCTGAACAAAGTGCAATTTCAAAACTTTTAAACTTGCAAAAATTCCCCAACGCCTTCAGATTTAATTATCCCTACAGTTGGAAAGTACTAACATAGCCGAAATTTTAATAATCAATGGCATAGCAAAATAAATCTCATTTCACCTGAGCACTAAATATAAAGATATTACCAAAGAGGCAGGTATTACCTGCACCACCTGGTATAAATATCTGGTATAAATAACTGGTATGGTATAAAATATTACCTGGTATAAATATATGGCGGCTGCATGGCCTTGTCGGAGGTTATTCATGCACAAATTTGTTTTGTTATAAAAAAATACTCTTCATACTCTGTTTGTCTTAATTTTGATGACGTCTTTGCGGCGGAGGTTACACCTCTCGCCTTCTCTTCTACAATCCATGATGGCGCCTTGTGTCAAGCCTTTGGACAGACACTAGAGAGATACGGCCAAAATGTTTTTGTACTAGGAAATTTATGATAGTTTTGAGCAGTTGCTTTGAGCTTCTAGCTCCAATGGATTTTAGAAATTGGTCGTATAAAATACGGAACCCTCTAATTTCTTTTGCCTCTGTAATAAATTTGAGTTGATTGTGAATTTAGACGCTGACTGCCATGAGCACGCACTCCTCTTCAGTGACGATAAAGAGTAAATACATACTCGTACTGACTACAAATGTGACGATGCTTTATGCGTAATGTGGCCACGCTTAAGCATTCTGGCCTTGTCGATACCACGAAGTTTTAAAGGGTTGCTCAGTACTCTGAATTTTCAGCGTTTATTTTTACCACAGCTTTTATAAATGAATTGCTTTATCATCTAAGAAGGATGGAATAGTTCTGCCCATAGACAAAAATCATAACTGATAGCTTTTTCTTATCGCGATATTTCTCCGCTGTAAAATGTGGTCAAAATTCACGTTTCCCTCTCCGATTGCCAGCTACTGCCGTGATCATGGGTTATTTGAAAGCACTTGTTTTCTTGCTTTTCTTGGAAATGCCTGCTTAGGAAATTTGCCTTCTTGTATACATTGTAAATACTTGTTCTACAATCGTCTATTCGAAATAAAAAATGCGGGAGTTTCTTAATGAACAGTGATGTGACTGCTTTATAGCCTCTTTATAATCTAATAATTTAAGCTAGCCTCTTTATAATCTAGCCTCATTTGGGTGCGTGTTTGTTCTGTATGTTGTGAACTGAGATGTTGGGAGCAGGAGTGACGTTCGAGGAATATTTGATTCATTTACTTCTGAAACTCCTGATATTTATCCATTAAAATAGCGGCATTATCACTTATGTGTACAATTACGATACGGCAGAGACTGGCCAGATCACTGACACAGTCTTAGTGAGCTATCTGATTACTCTCTGGGATCACTCGCAGCGATAGGGATTGTTGTTTTTCCAGTTAGACAGTTTCCCAGTTTTTTAATGGTTTGTGAACACGTCGATGTTCTCCGATTTCGTTGGAATCGCATATCACCAGCCAAATCCTTATTTTCTCACTTTCCTTATTTTTAACTCTGATTTTTTGTCTCGACGAGCTTCGTCAACATTTCTTATTGTTCTTAAATACCAGAAGTATCCTATAATTTTGAAGACACCACATCTTATTACATCAAATATGTAAATCCAGTTCAGACCTTTGATGTCTTAAAATTTTGTTAGCTAATAGAACGTTGTGGATGATGCTATTCTTCTATTATGGTTGTCGTACTTTACTGGTATAACGGTAGTAAGGATTGTGTGTGTAGGTAAACTGCGGTAAAATAACGTATAATACAAAACCTTATGAATTTTTTTACAGTGACCATTATCATTGTTTGAAAGTTGTTGAAAGTGAAAAGAAACCTTAACGTCAAAATGATGAAGGAGCTTCGCATAAAGAACATCCTCACTGGCCTCTTCGCTTCGGTGAGACTGACGTCAACTTATGTTTGTTCATGAGACATATCATCAAGATATACGGAGTGGTAAACTTAGCTATTTTGCTGCGTGGCAATTGAATGACTTGCAAACACTTATTTGATTCTCGGTGCATGCTTCATTTTTGATTATTTATATTTAATGCAATAGTGTACATAACATATTGTATGACCGCGTTCAAATGTTCACAGGTTACGTGCCTCAAATTTAAAACCAGTCGGCATTAAATACCAGATATCAAATATGTTTGAAGCCTTTTTTAATAGATTGTCAATGAGAGTTCATTTTTTACCAATGAAATTTGTTTTACACAGACCGGCTTTGCGAGTGTTAATTCCTAAATATTTGATTTTATAAGAGCTAACTAAATGCACTTTTTGACAATTGTGCATGGACGAACCTCATTTTTTAAATTGTTATTTAGGATAATTACCTGATATTATCAGCGGCGAGATCCTCAATTATTATCAAATTGCAAATCAATTGCAATGAATTGAAATTCTTGAAACTCACTCAGTTGCCAACGACTAAAATATTTTTTAAGAAGGCACAACGTGCATGTTTTAGTACGCATAAATTTCTCAAAAGTTCCCTTCATTAATAATGATCGCTAATGTGAGTTAATTTAATAGCGCTGAAAATTTATTGAGATTCGCATGTACCATTTGCCAGTCACACAAAATGACCTCACACTTTCATTGCACGGTTACTGCTTCTTTTTGCACCAAAAGTGCTACGTATCTTCTTGTAAGTCTCATGATTAGATCAACATCGACGGCAGCAACCCAATTCTGAATATATCCGAAGATAGTTGTTATTATTTCTTATCTTAATGCCATATGTCCTGTTATTTACATTGATTATTTTGCCTGATGCTGTTTATATCGTTTCAGTTTACCTTGTTCTGTGTTGCAGGCGCTGTGCGTTGGACTCTCCATGGCATTGTATCCCGACAGCGTGAGTACCGTGAGCTGCTACAATATGTTGTTTCCTCATTAGATTATCATTTGTCCATGATCCGTGTGGTGCGGTTATGTTTTATTAAGTTAACTTTCGTGCAAAAAATGTTACAGCTAGGCTCCAAGTTTCTTTAGACCCAAAATGCACGCATCTTTTATTTTTTAACAATGCATGTTTCCCTAATGTTAGAGTAGAAAATGAAGGCATTTACCTCATAGGTATTTGTTTATTACATTTTATAATCTGGTATATAGTCTATAAGCAAAGTTATCGACAAAGTTTGAACAATTGTATAGTTTTCCAGGACGTTTTCGTTCGTTCTACTTGTGAACTGAGATAATTTTTGGTTTAGGTCAATTAAAAATGGAACTGAAAGGTTCCATTTTAATTAATTTTATGTGTTAAATTAATTAATCATTAATCGAATACAGTTATCATGATCTATCCGATCATTTGATTGGAAATTATTTAGGATCAGGTTCACAAAATTATTTTTAATCCTTCCCATTCAGCAACATCGAATCGATTAATTGCACCTCAGAAGCGTAACACGTCTGTGCTCTTTGGCCGGGCCAAATTGTGTTAGGGTAACCCATACTGAATCAAACGCACACAGAAGTGCATCGCTATTTCAACAAAGTCTAATTTAATTCTCTAACTGTGATCCACGTACTTTCGCACAGAGCCTTATAGAAAACCACGAACAAACAAGCTGAACATTTCATCAATTACAGATACGAATTTATCCGTAATTATTAACCTTCAACATTTCTAGTAATCTACCCATGTTCACCCGCAGGTAAACGTGGCTTCACGCTCGTCTGGACTGCAGGGCTGTCGGGCAACCACCACTTCCGTGCGCTTCAGGACCCTGACGATGCGAGGGCCGAAATCGATGGTGGTGAGCCTTTCAAATACAAAAAAAAATTTGCAGGATTACGGCGGAAAGTATATACCTCTTTCAAGTATATACCTCTTTCAGGAAAAATATATATTTTTCAATATTAAGCTGGAAACATGTTTGTAACGTAGATTTTTATGCCCCGCCGATTTTGTTCCACGAATTGTTGTATAATACTCCTTGGCATTGTGAATTATTTTTCGGGTCATTTACCTGTTTTCACTTTTTTCATGCCGGTTTATTGAATGTAATTTTATTTGAGTAGAGTTAATACTCGTATTTTCAGCTAATGCATGAATTACTCGCTGATTTGCATATTTAAAGAAGCTTGGTAAATGATTAACATGTGGGGCAATGCGAGTCCTTCCTTTATATTATCGATGAAAACGTGACCATATGTCTGACTTACTGACGCTAAAGTGTGTCCTTCCTTCAGGCGTACAGACGCTAACGTGTGTCCTTCTCTCAGACGTACAGACACTAAACTGTGTCCTTCCTTCAGACGTACCGACGCTAACGTGTGTCCTTCTCTCAGACGTACCGACGCTAAACTGTGTCCTTCCTTCAGACGTACCGACGCTAATGTGTGTCCTTCCTTCAGACGTACCGACGCTAACGTGTGTCCATTCAGACATACAGACTCTAACTTGTGTCCTTCCTACCGACGTACTGACGTTAACGTGTGTTATTTCTTCAGACGTACCGACGCTAACGTGTATCCTTCCGTCAGACGTACCGCCACTAACGTGTGTCCTTACTTCAGGCATACCGACACTAACGTGTGTCCTTCCTTCCGACCTACCGACTCAAACGTTTGTCCTTCCTTCAGACGTACCGACGCTAACGTGTGTCCTCCTTTCAGACGTACCGACGCTAACGTGTGTTATATTTCTTCAAACGTACCGACTCTAACGTTTGTCCTTCCGTCAGACGTACCGACGCCTCACGATCTCGGCGAACGATTTGGCCTTCGCAACGACTGCGTCCAATAACATCGCAGCTTCGGATGTGGTTCAGTGCGCGAGAATGTCTGCTTTGGCAAGTGAGAATCCTACTTTTAATTCCATCACGGGGGAAAGCATTTCATTTTATCGGATGATAACGCGTTACATCCGATGGACACTTCTGATTAACGTGTGCTTTGTCATTGCGATTACGCTACTTGGATAATACTAAATATTATCGCAAACGATACCGAATGATAAAATATTCAGATCTATGGACCGAATATTGGTAGCAGCATTCATGATGAACTTACCTAGGATCCGGCCAAGCCTGACCAGACCGAGGACGGCGGCTTACGGTATCACCGATACAACGACGCGGTTTCGAATCGCGACTTCCGGGCTTATTTAGGCTTGATTCTCACCTTTCTGCCTGGCACGTGTCAGACATTCCAATCTCGATCTGTTCCCAGCTAGGTGCATTTGCCTGTTTAGTCCGGTCTCGGGTCGTCCTCCCTTCAGTCCTTTTCGTAGTCCTTACTTCGGTCCCTTCCGTAGTTCCTACTTCAGTCCCATTCGTAATCCTCACTTCAATCCCTTTCATAGTCCTCACTTCAGTCCCTTTCGCAGTCCCCACTTCAATCCATTCCCTCTCTATAGTTGTCCTCATTTCAGTCCCTTTCGTAGTCCTCATTTCAGTCCCTTTTGTAGTCCTCACTTCAGTCCCTTTCGCAGTCCACACTTCAGTCCCTTCACTTTCTATAGTAGTCCTCATTTCAGTCCCTTTCGTAGTTCTCACTTCAGTCCCTTTCGCAGTCCACACTTCAGTCCCTTCACTTTCTATAGTAGTCCTCACTTCAGTTCCTTTTGTAGTCCTCACTTCAGTCCCTTTTGTAGTCCTCACTTCAGTCCCTTTTGTAGTCCTCACTTCAGTCCCTTTTGTAGTCCTCACTTCAGTCCCTTTCGCAGTCCACACTTCAGTCCCTTTCGTAGTCCTCACATCAATCTCTTTTGTATCATTTTCGTTTTTTCAGTTCATTTCGTTCCTTGCCAGTGACGTCCCGGTCTAAATATCTTTTGCCTTGATCGTGGCTTGACCGTGCTTGGCATGACAAGTGCTTTGCACGGCTGACTTGCATGCTTCTATTGAAAGGTATTTAATAATATTTGACTGGACCGTGACTGGCGAGGGCACGCAGTATGGTGTGAATCAAGCCTAATTATGAATTTTTTTGCGTTCGGTTGCAATTATCAGTCGACTTTGACGAAACTAAATGTTATTTATGGAAGGTACGATCAGCTAGGGTCTGATTGGCTCAAATTTAGGGACCTGTCATAATGTAATCAGCTCCATATCAAAAAGCATTTAATATATTATTTGTCAATGTATCTTAATGTGTAAACAAACTATGTATTCTTATATCATAACCGTGCTAATATCTCTCCATTGTTTTGCAAATTTATTATGACGTGCTTTCAAGTGGTTGTGCCAAAGTTGCCTTCAATTGGGGGAAATTTATGCTGTACTTTAAAAAAATTAACGGAGTTTAACGGAGTGGGTCTCCGTTAAACCGTGGTCGAGAGCGGACGCTCGTGCTCGTGGTCCCAAATTTCTAAATTTTTAACTTTTTACTGCGCCGTTTTCGGAACTCTTTTCGCATTTTTTTATGATCCGTGCCAGAGGATAACCGAATTTCAGTTCAGTTCAGTGAAGTCAGTAAAAGTGAGTGCAAATAGAATGAACAAGCCAAACAAGTGAAAGTGTTTTTATTTTTAAATAACGCGGACTTGTAGAGTCAGTGAGGGTTGCCGCGCGAGGGTAACGCCCGCGCCCTGGCCCACGCGGGACAATAAGCCTTTGTTCTCGCGCCTACCTCTTCCTAGCCGCTGTGATCGCCGCTCTCTGAAAGCCGCTTGCTCTCAAGTCTGTAACAATTTTGAACAATATAACAATTTGTACACTTTTTACTCAACTTGATTTTGGTTTTTAACTTGTGTTTGTCTAGCTCTTGCATTTCCCTCGGCAGCTGCAGCTCAGCTGTTCCTCAAGCCGGAATTTTCGAGGGAACTTTACTATACTCAACTCAACTCAGTTTTGTATGTTTCTCCGTCATTTTCTGTATTTTTCTCAGTCCTTTTCTCCGTTCAAGAGAACTAGTTCGTGCATTTAATAATTTAATTATGGCTGGACAGAAAATAAAAAAGATAGTCGAAAAGCCCTCTACGGCCTCTAGACAAAAGCCGTCTACGGCCTCTAGAACACAAAATAAAACCAAATCAGCCCAGCCAGAGATGAAAGTTTGCAAGTACTGCAAAGAGATCTCTTTGAGCGAAGTCCAGATGGTCACCTGTGAACTATGCGAAGATCTCATTTGCATCAGCTGTTCGAAGTTGAGCTCTAAGGAGCACACATTTCTCCAGAAATCTAAATTGCTCCATTGGTTTTGCCGTGATTGCGAAAAACCAACTCTTGGTGCTCGAAAAAGAGAGGAGTCGGTGGAAGAGCACTGCAATGATTCGAAATTGTTGAATGATGTAGTAAACTCCTTGAGTGAGATGGAGCGCTCGCTGAGTGATAAACTGAGCTCGCTATGCAATGAGCTGACTGAAGTGAAGGCTCAGTTGAAAAATACGGAATAAATGGAAGTAAAGAAAAGACAGCTGATTTATCTGAAGTCGCTGATGAAAGCCCACGTGAATTGCTTGATAGAGAACGTAGGAAGGCCAACCTGGTCTGGTTTGGGATTCCTGAAAGTAACGCATCTGATGCGAAGGACCGAGTGATGGATGACTCGGCCTTTGTTGTAGACTGTTGCAGCAAGGTACTCAACACATCAATTGATGTTATATCTTGCAAGAGGCTACGCTCGAAGGATGCTGCTGGCAACACCTTCAGACCTTTGCTGGTGACTGTAAAGGATTCTGCTCAGGTCTGGAGCGTGCTGAAAACAGCGAGAAAGCTTGGAGAATCCGCTGATTACAAGTCAGTTTTTGTAAAGAAAGATTCCACCCACTTGGAAAGGGCGGTTTTTCGCAAGAAGTGGCAGGAGAGAATCAGGCGGAAAGGCACGGAAAATCAGGTCAATCACTTCCAAGCTGCCAAGACAACACCGGCTACTCACGGACAGTCGGAGGAGATGGAGGACAAGTAATTAGTAGGAATGATGTCCGTAGATCAAGGCCTGTAAATAATGTAGGAAGTAACCGCATACATCAAAGTGAAAGTAGACAAAAAGTTTTAAAATGTTTTTACACGAACTCGGATTCCGTTTTGAACAAGAAAAGTGAACTGTTAGCTGTGATCGCAAACGAGTGTATAGACATTATTTGTATTACAGAAACACTCCCTAAAAATCACGGGGGGAAAATTGTACCTGTTGAATTTCAACTGCCAGGTTTTGATTGTTTTCATAACTTAAATGAAGAGCAGTGCAGTAGAGGTGTAGCTCTGTGTGTTAGAACCTCATTTGGGGCCCAGCAAGTTCAACGTGTCAGTATTAACGGAACCGTGTCAGACTGGGCATCAGTGCGCAGTGGCGTGCCACAAGGAAGCGTCCTGGGGCCTATTTTGTTCGTTGCTTTTATAAATGATCTGCCAGAAGTAGTGTCCAGCGAGTGCTCCATGTATGCCGACGACATAAAAGTTTATAGTTCTGTGAAGAATGCGTCAAATAAAGCGCAATTGCACGATGATCTTGACAGCTTAGTTAACTGGGCTGATACGTGGCAGCTGCGCTCTAATGCTGACAAGTGTAAAGTACTTCACCTCGGGAAGAACAATGAACAGCAAGATTACAGTATGAGAAGACATGGTTGCAACGAGAGAGTAATGATTGAAAAGTCTAGTGTGGAAAATGATCTCGGAGTTTATGTCAACAAGGAGCTGAAATTTTCTAAGCATGTCGAAACGCAAGCTAACACATCCAACAAACTTCTTGGACTAGTCAGACGCTCATACGAGTTCCTAGATGCAGAAACGATGAAGCAGTTGTTTGTTGCCGTCGTACGCCCGAGTCTAGAGTTTGGAAACGTTGTGTGGTCACCGAGATTTGAAAAGGACAGAAATTTAATAGAGAATGTTCAAAGACGTGCAACAAGGATAATTCCAGGCTTGAAGGGCAAGTCCTACGAAGAAAGATTGAAGATTATGAAGCTTCCAACCCCAGTTATCGACGTCTTCGTGGGGACCTCATTGAAGTATACATGTATACTCATGGTCTATACAAGGTCCCTGAAGGGTTACTAGAATTTGAAACAAGAACCAACACCAGGGGCCACGGCTATAAGCTAAAAAAACTGCGCTATACAACTTCTCCACGCGACAAAATTTCTTCTCCCTTCGAATCACCGACATGTGGAATAGCCTCCCCAATGACATCGTTGGCGCTCCAAGTATGAACGCGTTGAACGCGTTCAAGAACAGACTAGATAAAGCTATGGAAAAATATATGTTCAGATTTGAAATGCCTAGCTCCTTATCGAACCCGGTGGAAGTCTAGTAGCTACTTCAAACTATCGTCAGTCATGAAAAGATCCGGTCAAATGACACGAGTTTAGATCTATGAACAAGGCACGAAAAGGAAAGAATCGGCGACAGGCCACATCAGGCCTACACTTCAGCGTCGACATCACTATGTTATGTTATGTTATGTTAATTAGAAACCTATGTTAAGTATTAGTTGGGTTAGAGTGAGGCATAATAAAAATTACCATCTGATTTCTGTTTCCCCCTCTGACTAGCTAATTATTTTCGACATTAAAAATTCAGTTCACAAGGTAATCTATCAACAAGCATGTAAACTCAGTAATAAGGAGCAGTGATTGCAAAATCTGTTTTTACATTTACGGCTCTTGTGAGATACAAATTCAATGATATATATTAATCACATAAGCATTAATCCCATTTCTGTGAATCACATACAAAATTGCCACTAAGCGAATTAAATTTTTCCAGATATGACTGCCTTCGCCTTCGATGGAACTTGCATGGCATACCAATTCAACAGGAAGCTCTGCTCCTGCCTCGGTGGCGAAAAAGTCATTTACGTGGCGAATTCCAGCATTTCCTACGGACCGCCTGCAACTGTGCCCTTCAGTGAGTACATGAGATACTTGTAAGAATAAGCTGTAACATTGATGTGCATGAGTCTTACATTCGCTGCTTATAAATAAGCTGCGAAATTCGTAGTTCACTTGACCAGTATCACATAAAATCATGTTACACGTTACAAGTTTGATTGAAAGTATAGGTGAACGTAAAATTAGGATTTCATTTGTTAAGCAGAGAATTTGCTTTAATGTCAAGCTAGTCAGCGATCGAGGTAACCATGAAATAAATAAATGTAGTAAGGTTTTAGTTGCATGAGTGAACTATTACTGATTCCACAACCAAATCCAATACCTTCATCATCATCTGACTACATCCATCAGTACTCAGAAGGATTTCGCGTAACTTGTTGTGGATATATAACACCTAGCAGGCTAGCGTTAGAGGGCAGAAGTGTTGTTTAATTGACTTTATTATGCGCGGCTGGGACTTGCGCGGCTGGATTATGTACTAATCTCGAGCCTAAAGGCACTTTTACACGCGGCTAGTATTATACGTAGCTGCGAGTTGGCGCTGCAAGTTGTTGCACTCCCAGTTTTGCAGGCTGAAAGCTTATATACGAGGATAGTATTTGATAAACAGTATTTTCGCTCCGCAAATGCTAGTTCGTCGTACAGACCTCGTTCGAAGCCGTCGAGCGAGGTCTGTTAACATGGTGGAATTTGGACGTTACGGTAATGACGAGATTGAGGAAGCGTTTGATGAAGCAGGCAATGGAACCTGCTGAGGAGGTGAAAAACTATGTAGATCAGCGTAGAGTTTGCATGAGACCTAATAAGGTATCGTTCAAGTTTCAAAACACTACTTACTCCATTAGTTTCTGCTTGAATATTCATCGCGACGCATATACCGTAGCTCATACATTTTAAGTATCTATAAGAACAGTTCAATATCATTCGAACACCTCTTGACGTTCTTTGAACTGGCGTCGATGGGACAAGACATAGTTCATAACATTAGAAATATTTGCCCCTAGCGCTATACAGAGCGGCACAGATGGGCACATTACGGTTACTGTAGCCCTCACTGCCAATACTTCCCAAATAAAAATTAAGGGTGGCGCACCGATGATTATAGGTGGCGATAGTAGATTATTGGTGGCGTAACAGTGGGTGGCCAGATCTGCCGAAAATCGACAATAAAACACCTATAAATCGAAAAGGTGGCGAGTATAGGTGGGAGTCATCGATGAATCATGAATGATTTATAGGGTCTGAAACATCTATGGCACATTGCAGACAAATCTCTTGTGAACCACCGATAACCGTTTGCCCAAGCTGCACAGTGCACGATGGCACTAGTCACTGTAATTTGTAATTTATCCAACGTAGAAAGAAAGGTGTTAGAGGGTTGTGGGTCATTCGAGATCAAGACGAAACCATGACTTCGTTCTGTGTGCTTGGCTTCTAAGATTAAGTTCTGGAAAGAAAATTTAGCAAAAATTTAGCGTGAATTCGGTGGGCACGAGTAAAACTGACAGTTAGAAGTAAGGTGTTCACAAATTTTCAAATCAAAGTGAAGCCACTAGGCATGTATCAGATTGCTCCTGATATAAATTGTACGAGGAACAGTGAAAAATTTTTGTCGCAAAAAATACAGTTTCTCAAAAGATGACGGTGAATCCAATTATTATGTTCACATGAGATATTGAGTTAATTTATTTCGAATTTTACGAATGCACCAACTGGCTGTGTTGGAAATATTGCGATTAATTCAGACTAATTATTGTATCATAAAGTATAAATTCTAGGATCGATTAAGTGTGTCATATAATATTGACGATATTCTTAAATTGCCCCATTAATTTAAACTCTAAAGCCACGTCGACGTAGTCTGTAGAGGCAAGGCATCTCTAGCGCAGCGGCTCTGCGGCTCTCAAGTGCAGCGAGCAAGTCGAGTAAGCAGTAAGCACACGTTCACACGAGTTGGGTTTACGGGAGTCGGCGTTAAGCTTCCTACTAATCTTTACCATGTCTTGCTTGAAATGTGTGCTTTCCGGGTAATTTGCTTGTCAAAAAGGTATCATTTATACACAGAGGGATACGAATACAAATTCTGCTTTCTATCGCTTACTTCCATAGTGGAATTTAATTATTTAGGGAAATTAGCTCATAAAGGCAGATAATTATTTCGATTTTAAGTCTAAATATCTACTTGAGTGGTTCCGGTATCTTTTGGACGCATAAGATTAAAGATTAGGCTAGAGAAAATAGTGACTCGAAGTGGTGCAGGTAATCCACGCCTGACATTTAAAATCATCGAGTGATATCAATTCCTTATTTCACGCAAGAATATTCTTGGTGAAAATATTTCGAATCAAACCGCTGTCAATATTAGTGCAATGTTCACACTATGAAACTTCGATGCTTATTATGCATTTTTCCGTAGCCTTTACTCTGAGCTGAACCATTGTTCGCTATGAATAAACGAATTTTGTTTCAGTGGCTGTTTACTCGAATCTAGCATCATGTTCAAATAAAATTGTTGATGAAACGATCTAGTCATCACGATGGCAGCACTAACTTCTGCCATTTGATTAAATTAATACTTGCAATACTTCAGTCAAATATTTTAAAATTACTTTAGTGCCTAGTCCTCTCCTATAGCTCAACGGTAAAGGCTTTGCTTCGCGTGGGGGAGACCGGAGTTCGAATCTTGCAGGCAGGGAGTTTCTTCAACTCTATTTCTCACGAGGTATGTGTATGGTACTCTGAAAATTTGTGCCTGCTACATGTCTGACATTGTTACTTGTACTATAATGGTAGATTACGTACGCAGCCCTTAGGATGGTGATTGTGTGGAACTATGTCAGTAAATACATACGCATCGGATCAGAAACTAAATTTAAAGTTTTTATCGACTTCATTTTAAAAGTGGCCACGCCTGGCTCAGCAAAGTGCCACTGGTGCCAATGGCAGACGATTTGTCTTGCGCTCTGCAATCTATAGCAGGTGAAATTTGGTGAAAAAGTTAATTATTGGCGGAAAAATTAAGCGGTACGTGTTTTTGCACCGACGCAAAAGGTTAGCCCCACTTTGCAACTTTGGCGCTCTTGCGGACAGGACGCAGCGTAGACTCGCTGCAAAGGATGTGTTCATAGCGTAGTAGTTGTGCACGGATCTTATGCTCACCTAGGCAAGAAATGAGCGCGGGAAATGCCTCTAACTGAGTTTCAGAAAGGTGCCATTCAAGCCCTGATGGTGCCATTCAAGCAAGCGTCCTAGTCTGCGTCAAATGGGGGCACAAATGGGGTGTAGCCGCAAAGCCATCTCCAACTATCTCAAGGACCCCGTGAACTACGGAAAGCGGTACACCAATGGCCGCCCCAAGAAGATGTCGGCCCGTGACACGCGTCGCCTCTTCCGAGTTGCGGCCCCCGGCGACTTGAGCGCGCCCAAACTAGTCCAAAAGTTCGAGCTCAATGTCTCCAAGTCCAGCTTCTCTCGCACCCTCGCGTCCTCCGGCATCTTCCAATACGTGAAGATGAACAAGGCCCCACAATTGACCGAGGCTCACAAGCATGCCAGGGTCGCCTGGGTCACAAAGTATGCAAGTACTCGTGATGACATCTGGGCCAAACCCATCTTCTCTGATGAGAAGAAATGGAATTTGGATGACCCAGCTGGTCTGAAGTACTACTGGCATTGCCGCAGGAATGATCCAAAGGCAGCTTTTAGCCGCCAAAATGGCGGGGGCAGTGTAATGGTGTGGGGGGCCTTTCATGCAAACGGCGCCATCTTCCAACAAGATAATGTCTCAATCCATACGGCGTGCACGACCAAGGCCTTCTTCAAGCGTGCTAAAATCCGGGTTATGGACTGGCCAGCCAAGACCCGACATCTGAATACCATTGAGAACGTCTGGGGCTACATGGCTGGGATCGTCTACGCCTGCGGGAAGCAGTATGACACGAAGAACTCGAGTTGGCCATTCAAGCCGCCTGGTCCAATCTGGACTTCAACTACCTCCATGACCATAGATTGTCGCAGGGAATGAAAAAGCTCTGCTTGGATGTCTACAAAGCCAAAGGGAGCATATCGGTAAATAACCTTTCGCTTTGCAGCTGACGTATGTTTTGTTTTGCCTAAAATATCAAAGTGTACAAAGTGGGGCTAACCTTTTGCGTCGGTGCAAAAACATGTGTTTTTCATTTTCTCCGATACTAATTACATTTTCACTATTGTATTTTGATTACTGGGACCAAGACGATTCATTTGCCACCATTTGCACACTAAAACTCGCAAAACTCGATGTGTTATGATGTTTTAAAGGGGTGGGGCTAACTTTTTGCGTCGGGCTGTAGACCCGTGTAATAGCACCCTGACACTCGCCACATGGTCCTAAGCAGACCTGTCAACATTGAGTGCGGAGGGGGTCTTAAAATAGTTAAAAGAGTTCAGCGTGAAAGCTCGCATTTGTGGAGTTTCGGAGTTTATGATTAAGTTTAGGAAAAATAAAGGCCGGTAACTCGGAACCGGTATGAGTTCAGGTTTACATAATATCCACATGAGGGGGTGAATGTGCGTGTCCTTACAGATGTGTCTCATGATGTATTGTAGGGAGTAAGTGTAGGTGTGCGCATTTATATGAGCGTAGTCTATGCGATGCGCTAAACTACCGCTATGGTGATTAATGGTGATTATTTCAGGGCCTTTATACGTTCTTAGTAGGATATTCTTCTTCTATTAAGGCAAGTTATAATAGTATATAGTATAGTAATCCCATAGACGTCGGGGTTACCCTGGTGATCCATTGGTGCACAACGGTTTAGAATTTTTTTAGGATTCAACGGTTTTTGGCCCTATGTATATGAAAAACTGCTGACCAACAACTTTACCTGCGGTTGCAGCCAACCTCTCTTTGTATCTACTTGTATATTTGATCGATTCCTGTCGTAAAACCTCACAGTATCAAACTTTAAATAATTACTATTTTTTAGTTCAACTTTTTCATTCCTTAGTATTATATTATATAGACATTAATTCGAACCGAAAACCTTTAAGACATTATACTTAATCATTTCTTATGCAAGCGTCATAGAAAAAACACATCTGACGTGACTATCACTTGTATAAATATTACTGCTAAACAATCATACCCAGACTTTGCATACTAAATCTAGTTAGAAGCGAGTTCGATCCGCACAATTCACTATCACTGCGCGCTAAATACATAGCTTCCAGGTCTTTCCATGCAGTTAGCAGCGAGCAGGTGCACTGTTAGAAAAAACGGGTGAAAAATGTGCAGTACACGTTTGTTTTCGAAGTTCATTTACCGTAATCCGGTCATTCAGGTTATTTACCGTGGTTTGTTGGACTTCAGCGGTAGATGGCGCCACAGTCATCGGTCGAGTTAATATCTAGACGCCATCTTGAGTGGCAGACATCGCTTAAGAGTTAAATTTATTCAGTTTATTTTTGCTGGTTTATACTATTTTTTGTTGTTGGCTGTGATTTTTGTACAAATGATAAGGTATCGTGTGTTATTCAGTTGAGTTGCTCATGTTTGTTCTCCTATTCTTTGAGTGTTAATACTTTGAGCTGCGTTGGTTCGACATCAGTCGATCTCTGAACTCTATAGACTAGAGCTAGCCAGTGATACTTTGCACCGAGGTCGAGGAGAAATACCCTGTTATTAATCAAGAGTTGATNGTCTTCTTATGTCTCGCTATGTCTTCTTATGTCTCGCTATGTCTTCTTATGTCTCGCTTTGTCTTCTTATGTCTCGCTATGTCGGATTATAATATTCTGGATGAAAGAAACTGTTGGAAGCCGTAAAGTACAAAAACGGGCGTACCGTTTTCGTGTAGGAAAACGTTCCCGCCGTTTAAATTAACGGTAAGTAACCGGCCACTGTAACGCCGGTGGGAACGTTTTTTTTACGGTCGATTTTCTAACAGTGTGACACCAGCGGTCAGGTGACCTAGATATAGTGCTGGTAACAATTCGTACAACTTATTGGTGCTCATGCGTTATGCCAAACTTACTCCTAATATACACTTTCCCCGGATAGTTAATCGTTACACACCTTTATTAAAACAGACACTTCTATTTAACATGTTGCTCACTCTTGACAGTAAATGGTTATTTGCCAATTTATATCTCAACAGGCACCGCTCCCTACATCAACACCACTGTCGAAGGTATCGAATTCAGGCAGTACCGGCTCGTGAATTTCTTCTCAGATGTCTTTTCTCAAGTTTTGAAATCATTTGACGTAAATGGTAAGTTGTCAGAATGTCTAAAATACTTATTGATCGCTTCAAATTAAAAGGAACAATCTTACCTTCTTTCAAGACCGCTTTACAACGCCTACTCTTATGGGGGCGTAGTTTTTTTAAACCCAGTACAAATTCGAAGCAGTACCTGAACCATGTACTGCTCACTGGAAGGGGCACGCATGGAGCAGGAATGTCTCCTTGTCCTGTCGAGATCTTCCGCTGAATTCGTTTTAAATGTGACCAATTACTTTGCTCATACTCTCGCCCTGAAATCACGATGAAATGTTGCTGATCTACACTCTTGCCCAGGGAAAATGGTGACATCGGAACTGTTGCGAATGCAAATACTAATTTGACATAGGCATTATGTAAATGATTTATTGATGGAAGCTGCCAGCCTCAAGATAGCCAACACAATTGAATTTGATTTAATTTATCCGTTTTTCTTATTTCGATGAACGTTTTCTGTTACCGCCTTATGAGTGGCACTGATTATCCTGACGCACGAAATTTTCAAATTTATTGACAAATGGATTATTATTTTTCCTCATACAATTTAAAAATCTAAACTAATTCAAACTCTGAAAACTCAACAAAATTGCACTCTATAGTTGTAGAATATTCTAATTGCATTACTAATAGTCGATTCTGTTCTTTCCAGCGCTCAATATATACGAGGACTATTACCTTTTTCCTCGAGAAGGTGGCGGTTACAACGCTGCTCAATCCGTCTATTTGGACCTGGCTTCTTGCGTCACCGACGTCCCATGCGGGGTGCCCGTCCTCATCAGCACAACTCGTCCGACTTATTACATACGTGAGCACCAGAGCACATGATTTGTTTACATAACGAAGAGAAAAAAATAACCGGATGTGGTTGCTAATATGTTATTATTGCTGCGAAATTTAGAATGAAGTGTCATTCAAGAATGTTCCGTTGTTCAACTAAACTTCGGTGACCGTAAAAATTACATAATTGCCATCATAAGATCTTAGCTATTCACTTAGCGATTAAAAGTATTAATTGCACAGGGTAGGGGTGAAAAAAATATCGCATGTGTAACTAGTGGGCTTAACAGAATTTTGTTATTTTGCACTCTGTGAATGGGAGCCGTGGCAGAAGACAATCTATGTCAGGCAGACGTGTCCATTCAGAACGGCTCATATTCCCAGAGTTGAAAATATTCAAAGACAAAGTTTAGTCGATCAAGTTTAGTCGATCTCAAAGAGGTCTTACCTCTAATACTTCATGCGAAATTGGGGCTTGTGGTACAGTTTTGGAAAACATTAAATAAAAAGTAAAATGTTCGAAGTATCTCCGAGAAAAATTTTCCGGTCTAACCAATGCCAAGCTGAAAGAGAGAGTCTTTGTTTGGTCATACATAAGAAAACTTCTACAAGATGAATCTTTCGTTATTGAATGGAAAAGGAAGAAAAGCTAGCTGGAATTCATTTAAGCTAGTTGTGACAGGCTTCCACGAAAACAAAAAAGTCCACCTCCTTGTTGCTGAATTGTTGCAAAATTACAAAATGTTGGCTACAATGAGTCATGAGTCCAATCTCTTCACTCACATGTGGACTAATTTCCAGAAAATCTTGTAGCAGTAAGTGAGGAACAACGAGAATGTTTCCACAAATATTAGAGAAATGAAGTGCTGATACCAAGGTTGATGGAATGTCATGATAACAGACTACTGTTGTATGTTAAAAATGGAAAATTCTAATGAGCACAGCCAAAAAACATCATAAATAGTTTCAATGGAAAATAAAGCCATTCTATGAAGGCTTATAATAACTTTGAAAAACATATGTATTACTACTATCCATATATAAACTAAATATTGCTATTTGGTTTGCTTTGCCTTCATGTTCAAACAACAAAAACTAATCCGTAATCATCACATTTATAAATTACTTAGTCTTACGTGTTGGGAGAAAAACCAACAAAATATTTAAAATCAGCCCAAAAAACTACATAAAGATCATACAACAAAATTTAAAAAAACTTGAAAAAGTTTTTTGGTGCCGACATTTGTAGTCAAAAAATGTCACCCTAACTTATGTACCGGGAAACTGAAACAAATGTCAAGAAAATGAATAATGGAATCTGGGTAACTTCTTAATATAACATACATAATAATGCCATAGACATCATAATACGTCATGCAGTGTCATGAAAGATTTAAGCCTTATCAAGAATTCATTAAAGTTAATTTAGCCTCTTCATCTACTTTTTTAAAGTCAGCATAGAGGAGACTTGCGACGTGTTTAAATAGGTTGTGAAGTCCGTTGTTATAGTTATCCTATCGAGCATGTCTGCAATGTACGTGTTGCGGTGATAGTCGGTTAACGTATTTAATTTTGTATCTTAGATTATATCAGGATATGTGAATAAACTTGAATTCATCGTATTTTGGGGGCCCTGAGGAACTCATCAATATGCATACATGACCTTATAGGTTTACGGTTACTGATAAATCATAAAAAAACTTTATAGCACCACTTTCTTCTAATTAACGAATTAAATAATCAGCGCCTTCGACCAATAAAAACTGAATAAACACTAATGGACGTCATCACATTAATTCTTTGCTTCTTCTTCGTAGGCTTCGCTGCTTCAACTCAAATTTAAGCTCAAGTCTTGAAATCTGACTTTCGAAGCTTTACTTCGCTCAGGCTTTACTCGGCTCAATAATAATCTAACTTCGGTCTTCCACGCTTTATTTTCATTGAAATCTAAACCAAAATGACAATACGAAATTTCGAGTAAAATCATAATTCTAAACAAAAATTAATGCCTCAGTGCATCATCATCTATGATCAACTATTTCCATTCCATACCTTGTGATTTCGACCTCTTACTTCGTTGATAATTTTTTATTGCAGCGATTGCAGCGAAATTATTAAGTTAATTTCAATTTGCAGTGAACGAATGTGGCAAAACCATCCAACTCTCGCCTCAAAATGAAGGAGATCAAATTTTGGTGTACTCACATCCCGGGTTTGGATGTAAGGCTTTCCCCGACGGCCCAACCTACAACTGCAACGTCACCTTCACGACACCGACTACACTGGGCTTAGGCTATTTTGGTTATTTTTCTGGCGCTGACGGGTCCTGCGACGGCTACACGCTGGGCCTTGAAACGTCCGGCAGTTCAAACATACTTGATTTGTGCACTGCTGCTAATGGATGGGTCAGTGATAGGAAGCTCTTTATCCTCTCTTTATATTACGATTGATTTATTCAAACATTCTATTTAATTATAAATTCAATAAAGACTTATGTGAAAGTTATTTGCTATCGCATTTAATCACGATCTCTCTGTGTAATTACTCAACATTGGTCCCAGCTAAACAATCACTCTAATTTCAAGCATAATTGCCAAAAATTTTGATAGGTTATCTATTCGATCATCGCATTTAAAACTTATTATCCTTAGTTCCCTGCCACCTGCACATACGTATTGCAGGGCTGCATTAGCTTATACATATTTTTTATCTAACAATCTGTTCTTTGTCACCAGCTGCCTCCTCTATTTTTCAACTTGCATTACCGTTCCAAATCAAATCACATTCATTTTTCATAAGAATTAATTCGAAAAAATGTCTTCGCTATATTGGTCTTGAGAAAATAAGTCACTAGAACATGTAAATTCACTCTGAGCGACAGTGTTAGAATTGCCTCCTAATATGGTTTTAATTTTCAGCTCGACCCCTTGAATCAACCCCTAACTATCACTCTCCGAGGCACTGCAGCGGCGAAGACGTTCAAAGCGGGGTTTACTGTTACAATGGTTTTAGCTAGTGCCTAGTGTCTACGTGTCTACCGCCTAGTCTCATAAGTGATGAGACTGCCCGCCTAGTGTCTACGTGTCTACCGCCTAGTCTCATATGTGATGAGACAGGCAGTCTAGTGTCTACGTGTTTACCGCCTAGCCTCATAAGTGATGAGACTGGAGCCTAGTGTCTACGTGCCTACCGCCTAGTCCCACAAGTGATGAGACTGGCCGCCTAGTGTCTACGTGTCTACCGCCTAGTCTCATAAGTGATGAGACTGGCCGCCTAGTGTCTACTTGTCTACTGCCTAGTCTCATAAGTGATGAGACTGGCCGCCTAGTTTCTACGTGTTTACCGCCTAGTCTCATAAGTGATGAGACTGGCCGCCTAGTGTCTACGTGTCTACCACCTAGTCTCATAAGTGATGAGACTGGCAGCCTAGTGTCTACGTGTCTACCACCTAGTCTCATAAGTGATGAGACTGGCAGCCTAGTGTCTACTTGTCTACCACCTAGTCTCATAAGTGATGAGACTGGCAGCCTAGTGTCTACGTGTCTACCACCTAGTCTCATAAGTGATGAGACTGGCAGCATAGTGTCTACGTGTCTACCACCTAGTCTCATACGTGATGAGCCTGGCAGCCTAGTGTCTACGTGTCTACCGCCTAGTCTCGTAAGTGATGAAACTGGCAGTCTAGTGTCTACGTGTTGATGGGAGGCATCCAAGCATGTGTGTGAGAATTAGAATTTCATACTGACGACATTTTGATCCTCAGTAGTTATTAGTTTAGAGAATTAATGTCTCTGCTGTCTCTGGCAATGATTGACAATAATCTCGAGCAGCGGTTTGCTATTAGGTTTTGCTTCCGACTTTGACACAGTGCGAAATTGGCTAAACCTTTAAAGTGTAAAGCACGCTTTGTTTTCATGTTTATCGGTTGAACACAACTTCGGGTTGAATAAACAGTCAGCACTGAGAGAAATGGGCGGGTCTTGATGACCCACTTTGATGAGTCAACCGCGTCCGAAAATCGATGCACTTTTTTGACTCACTTGTCCCATTTGTGGGTCATACTGACCCAATAAATTCCAGGCATGACTCACTTGTGACGTCAAATCCCTTATGACGCCACCCGTAGCATGGATACGTAGTTAGCATCTGGGCGTCAGAGTGATTTAACGCCCCCAAGTGAGTCATGCTTGAAATTTAATGGGTCAGTATGACCCACAAATGGGGCAAGTGAGTCAAAAAAGTGCATCGATTTTCGGACGCGGTTGACTCATCAATGTGGGTCATCCAGACCCGCCCATTTCTCTCAGTGAGGTTGGAGGCGATGTTGAGCTGCTCGCAACTCTAGTCTGTAAGCAACGTCTGGAGGCAGCAATTGTCTGCAACAGAAATTCTTTGAATTGCTTCTATAACCTATAATGCCGCATGTGGTGTAGCATGAACGGCTAATACGTGTGCTTAGCACCCTTAAGGTACCTCACCCCGCAAATCTTTGCGCGTTCTTGTGGGTTCCTCAATGCACGTTTTGTTTTTAGTTGCTGGAATGAGTAGGTTTGCTAATATAGTTGGCCAATCTTTCTGCAATTTTCGTGGATCCCAACTTTGCGCGTTCTTAAGCGTTTCTCAATGCATGTTTTGTTTTCAGCAGCTGGAATAAGCAGGTTTGCTAATAATTGGTCAATCCTTCTGCAACTTTCGTGGATCCCAAAAGTGATAGATTTAAATTGCTTTTTTAATCGCGTCATGGCGATGGCTATATTGATATAAATTTTACCTGCTTTCCTATAGTAAGCTCTCACTGACCATTGATATTTAGTTGACTACGGGAAATCTGGAGTTTTGTTGTGTGTTTGTGTGACCATATACGTGTTGAATGCGTGAAATTAAGTTTAAAAGGGTTTAAAGGATTTTTAGGGCTTTAACGTTTATCGTGTTTTATGGGGAGCTTGCTCGTCATAAATCGAAAATTGAGACTTTTCCGGTTTTCAAGGTCATTTTGAAGGTCCAAGAACTGTGCATTTAATGAGCCCAAGGCAATGTTTGTACTTTCATCTGCCAGAATCCAGAGTAAAGCCGTGGATAAAACACGTAACTGCGATGAGCACAAATTTCAGTTTTTTTGGCACTTGGAATTTTCATCTTAGAAATCTATTTCTTCCTAAATATGATTTTCAAGCAACAGCATTGAAAGATACGCCATTCGATTTGTAAAGACCTGATCTGGCGATCGTCCGGTCACTTTTTCTGATTTCTTTTTTGATTGATTATATTTTAATAAAACAATGGGGGAGGGGCCAAAATTGAACAAATCCGAAAAATTATAAAAAATTTGAAAAATTGATAGGATAATCGCTAAATATGGTCTTCACGAATCGTGAATATTTCTATAAATTTCCCATTTTCTTAAATTTTTTTTTCTGAAAATTTTCTTGAACAAAGAAGTCTTAGATTCTTATTTTATATATGTGCAGCAAGATTCAAAATGATCCGGCCGTAAATAAATATTTTTTTAACATTCATGCTCCCTTTAAAATAAGCTGTTAGTAGTAATGCCACGCACGAGTGTGTTACTTTAGCTGTGCGAAGTGGTGATGCCACGCAGGAGTGCTGTTACTTTAGCTGTGTGAAGTGGTGATGTCACGCACGAGTGCTGTTACTTTAGCTGTGTGAAGTGGTGATGCCACGCACGAGTGCTGTTACTTTAGCTCTGTGAAATAGTGATGTCAAGCATCGGTGCCGTTTCTACTGCTGTATGAAATATTCTTTCGATTTTTAGTAGCTCAAAACGTACTGTTTTCTCCATAAAATAACTGTTCAGGCGAAGAGACCGAGCAATCAAATCTTTCGTTGCCCCAACCTTAGTAAATATGTTAGGAGAATCTAATTGGTTATAGTAGAGTAATGAAGTACCCCTTATTAAAATTTTATTATTAATTTTTCTTATTAATATTTTTCTTATTGAAAACACGGCCGAGTGGGGGAAAAATAAGGCAATATCAACTAAATAATTATTTATTAATTGACCGCCGCAAGAAGTAACGCGTCGAGAGCCGAGGATGGCAGTGCCACCATCGGACGCGCCTCCCGAGCTTCAGCACACTCGCCCGCTTTCAACTAGATATAGGTGTTTGCACTGCGCAAAGGAAATGGATATATACGTTTAATTTGAAACGTGAAAATTATAAATTAACAAGAAGTCTTGACTATTCACAAATATAGCTCACATGATAAGAGACGGATCGATAAGGGTTAAGACGATTAAAGTATTTTAGCATTAGACGTACACAAGAGACACAGGACTTCCAATTTACACTTAATTAATATAGGCACAAGTGGAGGTTATACCCTCCATATTGCAGGAACAAGGCACCATGAAGAGCTTTAAGCGAGCACTACGCGTTAGTTTTCGCAGCTCACCTCCGTGAATGCAGAACCAGCAAGTTTGGTGTCGTAGCGTTGCCAGATGGTCCGCCAGTCCGTGGGCGCCGTGACGACAGTTCTTCATGCCGTGCTGACGGGAAGTCGCTCATGGTAGGGCCCAAGTCCCGGACGCGTCAGAGATAGTACCAGTGTGGTCCGCCGTGACCTCATCACAGCCCGAAAGGTAGCCACCGCCGAACCCCGATCGCTCCACAGGTCTCTACTGCCTCATAGAGACGGGGCTAAAACACAAGAAGTTCGTGTCCGGCATCTTGATGTCGACCAAGGCTGAAGATGAAGAGATGATTAATCTTATGCGCTGACTGTATGAACGTTAGAGTGGAACTGCTTGCTAGGCCCCGGAACAGGGGCAGAGAAGTTTTGTCGTTAGAGTCGTTATAATAGAAATATGGATGGCTTAGCTGCTAAACTGCTACGTGTGCTCGAAATTATATAAAGAAATTTAAAGCTTTATTTTCTCAAGACATTAAATCAGAATTATTAAATTGGAAGTCCGGTCATATGGTTCGTGGCATTAATTTTATACATCGCCGAGCTACCAAAACTAAGTGATGGAAGGAAGATACCTTCAGTTTTCTACATTTTTAGTTTATATCGATGATGTAAAACAGGTGCTTGCTGAATTGGCCAAATCAATTTCATTTGTTCTTCGATTGTATCAATTCTTCTGAAATTTCCTGTAATCCTATCCCAGTCTGTGATCAAAATTGGGTCGTGTTAAGGATAGGTTAGAAATCACGTGTTTTATGTTTATGTGTGCGTGCTGCTCAAGAAATTGAATGCACACGTTGAAGTTTCGAAATTTATCCATCAATGCAATTCCATGAGAACGTCGGTCGCTTGCTGAATTCTCGAACCTGCAGTGCCCAATTTTAGGGCTGAACACTCAATATTAATTAGGACATATATATATACGGCAATAATGGGATCATGCGGGGCATTACTTTCGTACTCGAGCTTAGTCCTCCACCTTGTCATTTATTCGAGTCATGACTGTACTAATATTCCAATCTTCCGTTAGTTTTCTGAGATGTTGCTTTCGGTCTCAGATGTGATTAATCATCCCAGTAAATGTGTTGCATTCACACGTAGTTTCTATCGCCTTCTTTAACGTTAAGCTCCTGCTCTCGGAGTTTATGTCGACAAGGAGCTGAAATTTTCTAAGCATGTTGAGACGAAAGCTATTACATCCAACAAACTTCTTGGTCTAATCAGACGCTCTTACGAGTTCCTAGATGCAAAAGCGATGAAGCAGTTGTTTGTTGCTGTCGTGCGCCCGAATCTAGATCTTGGAAACGTTGTGTGGTCACCGAGATTTGAAAAGGACAAATATTTAATAGAGAATGTTCAAAGACATGCAACAAGGATAATTCCAGGCTTGAAGGGCAAGTCCTATGAATAAAGATTAAAGATTATGAAGCTTCCAAGCCTCAGTTATCGACGTCTGCGTGGGGACCTCATTGAAGTATACAAGTATACTCATGGTCTATACAAGGTCCCT